>NC_133583.1:59276565-59406565 GCF_964106895.1 Numenius arquata
AAAAAAACCAAACCACCAAAAACCAGAGTATACACCGAAAGAAAGATATTCTACAGGGAAACATCAGGGAAAACAAAGCCAGAAAAACCTCTACCGAAGACACCACCTGTGTTGACTCTGCACTTGGGCTGGGGTTGGATCCCCATGGGGCTGCTTTTGGACCACCAGTGTTTACCCAGGAATTGGAGCGGTCTAAACCCTGGGCATGTAATAGAAAGCAGTTGGGAAAGGAAAGAAACATTACATGTTGCATGCCACAGTTGTCAAAGTTTAGTCCTTAAAAGCAATCAAACCGGGTACGCTGCAAACACATCACCCGTTAGCGCTGTTAAAGCAGCCTGAATTCTCAGGTGAGAATTCTGTTGAGACATTTTAGTCCAGAGGATTATGTTTTAAATCTCATCCCACACATGCATCACATTAATACTGTCGACAGCTCTGGTCCAGCTTGTCCTATTGTAACTCCTAACATTAAAAAACTATCCGCTTCCTGAAAAAAAAAAAAAAATCTCACTTTGATCAGTTTAAATCCATTCACTTCAGTAGATGGAGCCAGCTCAGATTTACAGCGTGACGGAGGAAAACTGGTGCCCAGATGTGAAAACCACAAAGGATGCCCTCTGAGGTTTCCAGCACTTTTAAGGTAGACTATGTATTAGCCCACAGTTTACTAACTCTACAATTTCTATGGAAACGCTGAAGAATTTTGAAGAGACTGACTGTCAGCTCTCACAGGGTTTCCTACTCACGGAATAAAAATCCAGCCAGCTGGATTAGAATAGCCCTGTGAACAGGATTTCACAAGGACATTTGGGTATTTTCTCTGGGCAGTGTGGCAAAGAGAGGAAAAAGCACATACCTTTTCTGGAACCAACCTGTTTTGCCAAGGAAAATATTTGAAAAAAAAATTGAAAAAATTCAATATTTGAAAATATTGAAAAAAAATTGAAAAAAAATTTGAAAACCTGCTTTTTAAAAGCTCAAGCTAGTTTGAACTCCAAATTCTACTCCTGCAATGGATCATATGGGCAAAATTACTGTGAATCCCTCCTCTCTCTCCGCTCCCTTCTCTCAGGACACTCAGAAAGAAGAAAAGGAAAAAAATTTAAATGTGTGTTTGTCACCCAGGCTGTTCCCAAGTCAGGAACATTCAGTGGGATGCAGTGGACTTTCCTAGGTTCCAGGAACCAGCTCTATTGGAGGCAGTTTTGCAATGCCACAACCGAACAGCAGTTCCTCATAAATTCCACATATCAATCTCAACCCAAACCTGAGCGAGAGCCTTCCTCTTAGACTTTGTGCCAACTTAGGGCTTTTTCCCAATCTGTGAAGCAAAGGTGCAGCCCATTTCATCACAGCAATTATCATCGGCTGCGAAGTCCACCAAGCCTGACAATCTATTTCTCCCAGCAAAGAAAAATCCACCCCAAGGTTGAACTCAGCGTGAGAGCTGTAACCTGGGACTCGAACCATTAATCCCCTCAGCTGTATGCAGAGAACAGCAACGCTGTAATTTTGCCCAAGATGTCCAATAAAAAAAAACCACCTGAACACACATAAGGAGAGTGGTTTAATCTCAATTACTTTTTGGAGGAAATAAATCAAATCTCTCTGCCCTGCTCAGACCCATAAACATGCTTTATTTTGCTCACAGTGAATTAAAGTCGAAAGGACTTTGCAGAATGCTGAACTAAGCTCATGGTTTGTAAAAGCAAGTCTAATTTGGAAAATGCCTTTATCCCACTCACATTACTGCTCACAAGCTTTGTAATCATTATCACACTGGTTCTGAGGATAAAGTTAAACAGATACTGTATTTGCAGAAGCAGAAATAATTTTGTAAAAATCCAAAAAGGGAAAGATTCTTCCCTCTTTAGAAAATAAAAGAGTACAAGAGCTTCCCCTTGCTTGGCAGAGTCACTCAAAAGTTCACAAAACTGCTACTAAATTCTGTTCCATCTCTGGGGTTCAACCTGCAGCTGGATCTGGGCAGGAACAGGACATGTTTGTGAGAATCCGCTGTCAGGGCAATGAAACTCCACGATCTTTTCTGTTTTTTCCCAGCACATCTCCAACATTTCAGAAACTCTTAAAGCATAAAATCTCATCATAGGTCTTTTTAGACACTTAATAAACTTGCTTTAATAGGGAATAAAATTTACATGGCCTCAATTCACAAATGAAGGCAAAATAAGTTACAGACCTAAAACCTCCTTTATTATGAAAATTAAGAGAAATCTTCCAAATCCTGTAAAGGGCATGACTATTTGAATTTTCAGATTTAAATAAGAAGTTGATATAAGACCTAAAGCATCTTCACCAAACCTATAAATATCTTACAATAAAAAAGCAATACAGGACCGGACTCCAAAGATTTTCAACAAATGATAAAACACTTCGTTTTTTTCAAAAGCAGAAAGCCTCCCACAATAGATTCTAATTTGAAGTGCACGTTCCCTATTTGGGTGCTTAAGTCATTACTTGGAGAAAAAGAACAGGAATTTTTGCAGCCCTTTACTCATTTCAGCATCTTGGGGAGTGTTTTCTTTTTCTCTATTGATATTAACAAGCAAAAGTAATTATAGTATACCAAAATTCTGTATAGTCAGACTGAGCTTAATTTCTGGTGCTCAGACAACCCTAAAGGAAACCTTCCCCTTAACAATTATTCACGGAATAGGTTTTTCATTAAAGCCTGGAGTACGTCTCTGGAAGAAAATCTCTCTTCATTTTGTATTGTGACATTATTCACTAAGCCAGCACGTGTTAAATTTCTGATAGCCTGTGTAAATTCCATATGCACATTAGCGCCTATGGCATTTCACAAAAGGTCAGGGTTGTTTAATTAGCAAGATATTGAAGTGGTCTTTAAAATATTTTAAGACTTCTAAGTCCAGACTTTGATGTAAAAAATAATGATTTGCCTACCCAGACTTCTTCAGCCTCTTATTCGGTCAGCAAATTATGTTGTTATTCATGTAAAATTGGTAGCCGCTTTCTGAAACTATGTTTTTCTTGCTTTTATAAAAGCCAGGACCAATCAGTGTGAAGCCTGTCTGGTCTGGCTGATGGCTTAATTAACAAACTTGCTCACTGATCTTCCAAAGGATCAAACATAACAGGTCTCTGAAAGGGCTCAGGAACTCCTCTGTGCTGAAGAGTGAAGGGTCTCAGGCAGGAAAGCATCTCATCTCGGTCTAAGTTACCACAGTTTGAAGATTAAAAAAAGAGAACCCCAAACAAGCTAAGGTCCCCCTCTCAGGGGAGGGAATTACCAAAACCAGCAGATTTGCCCTGGCTCATCCCACCTATTTTAGGCACAAACCTGAAGTGCTCAAATTGGGACCGTAGCAGCCCTATGTACTTGGAAGTCAGCAGAGAGGGACAGGCCCTTCTGCAAGAGATGCATTTACTGAGCCCTTCAGAGCCAAAGTAGGACCCTGCCAGATGCTCTGCGCTCATGTGCCCACACCGGAAAATCACTTTTAGGTGTGGGGAATCAGTGGGTGCAGAGTTAGCACCCCATAAATTCACACTGCAGCTCAGCTGGCCAGACTATGGCTCACTAATGTCCAAAATCCTCTCGGGCCCATGCAGGGACTGGGAATATTCCTGCTGCGTGCAAGACACCTGCTCTGGACAAAAGTAGCAGAGAAAGCACCTGAGCAGCCGTTAGTGCCGAATGCAGAGGAGAAGAGAGAGCTTTGGTTCGGGAGGTAAGAGTGGGATCACAGGGTGTCAAGCTCAGGGGATGCAAGGCTCGGGGAGACATAACAGAGCTGGTCAGAGGGTAGGGCTGCTGGCCATGTGAAAAGTCAGGTCGTTAAACCATTCTTGTCCTACTCGTCTTGGGCAGACAAACCCAGCAGGACTCTTGCCCCCAGCCACCCCACTTGTGGAAGTAACACTGCCAGGATGGTCTCCAACAAGTCACAGAGATCAGTAATTCCTTTCAAGGCAGGGAGTTTCAGTAGCACTATGGAGAACTGCCAGAAAATGTCTGAGAAGGGGCCATTAGCAAGGAGATCTTTTCACAGGAAAAATAATAATCACAAAAACTTCCCCGTTAATTCTTTAAAGATTAAATAAAAGATGCTGAAGTTCCTGTAAGACCCCCAGCAGTGCATGCATACCTTACTGCCAATGATGGAGCGAACTTCATCATCTGGCGAGGTGGGGGTCCCAGATATATCTGGGTTGCTGTTGCTGAGGCTCCGTGAGCGGTTCAAGTTAAGGCTTGCCGGTCGGACAGCAGATCGAGCCATGGTGGCATAATGCACTGATCCCCCCAAGCCACCGGGACCTACGGTGTCGTAGGAAAGGACATCCCATTAGACCATCAGTCAGAGCCTTGATCTCATGCTGATTTACACCAGCCTGATGCAGCAAACCATTGGGATAACCAGCAGGTCTGGTCCGTAAGGAAATCTTCCCTATGCCTTCTCCAGGCTGGTTCTCCAAAGGCAAGCAGCAGGCAGAAAGGGATGGCATTAAAAAGCTATTTTATCCACTGATTTGCAGGAAGCAGGAAGCTCCCTGTGGATTTAGGCAGCCAGTGTGAGGCACGTCTTTAGCTAAAGGGATGTTTTTCAGATCTCATACTTGAAAACCACCAAAGGACTGGGCACAGTTAAACACACAACCTTCCCAACGCCTCTCAGAGGTTTTTCCACTCCATGCAAGAAGCAAGAGCTGTGCACAACAGTCCTTCCAAAGCCTAGTTTTCCATGGCTGTCATTCACACCATCTCTTCCCCCATGCAGATATAGCCCTTGTTCTCAGCAGGGGTGGAATGAATTTGCTTCCCTCCTGTACCCAGACATGTGTTTTCAAGTATTTCACATTCCTTTGCCAGTGTTTTAACTTTTGCTGGAACTGGATAAAAGTACAAAAGTACTAGTGAAGGAGACTGGGAAACATGACAGGCCAAGAGTGTACCACATCTGTCTAACTTGATACAGAAAATAAAACTAAAAAAACAGTATTATGGCATAATTTAGCCTCATGGTCTTTCAGCAGTGACACTGTTGTTTAAAACCATCAAATAGTTAAATTTCTGACATGGCTAACTGTAATTAAACTCATCTTGTAAATGGCTACGCTGGATCATAAAGAAAGTTAATAACAAGGCTTGGCAGCGAACCAGCCGTGCAGTTGGAGCTCAAGAGCACCTGCCAGCAAGCAATTTCTGCTCGCTTTTAACAAACTGTGACTTGAAATAAAATGAAAAAAGAGCTACCTGGTGACGGTGAGTTGGGATAGGTATTCGGTAAGCGAAAAACATAATAAATATAGGAAGCAAGAAGGCTGTTTCTGCCATGCTGGTCCTGGTTTCCATCCAAGTTCTTGTGAAGCCTGTTGATGATTGATGCCATGGCTTCAAAAGATGCTTGGCCCAGGTTAACTGAAAAGTAATAAGCGAGGAGTTAGTTTTAGACTGCAGCAGTACCCATGAGCAAATCCTAAATGTGCATTTCATCCACCTTCTAAAGGATAAATGGTGAAGCTTGATAGAGTATAGCAAGCACTTCTGATGAAAAACTGAACCTGGGTTCGAACTAGGTCTAATCAACAGCTTGACAGGAAGACAGGTGTTGCAGTGATAAGCTTCCACTTTTAGTAATAACAAATTTAATGAATTTAGGTCTGACTTTTGGAATCAGACCAAGTTCAGTAATCAACTGCAATGGTAACAAGAACAAGTCCTTGATGGATAATATCCTTTGGATATTTATCATACTTTTCCCAATTGGTTATTTCCTTCATTTAAGCCATAGCCAAAATATAAACTGTATCAAAAAGAACAACTCCACTCTCCTTTGGAAAAAAAATCTGTTCTAAAAATGAGCACAGAATTCTACACACGGACCTAGGTAGTTATTCTAAACAAATTAGGAATGAAGCAGACTGCAGCTGGAGACTGTAAATATTAGTTTTTTAAAAGCTATACACTAACATCCTCAATGCTCCATAACAGACAAATTAAACTAATGCGGAACACTTAAGGAGTATTAAAGAGCTTTAAAATATAAAATAAAAATTCAAGCAAAATTCTTCCCCCAAAAGATAACCTTTCTAAAATAGATGATTATTGTTTTTAAAGCAGTCTTAGGTATCTATAGTCCATCACATCCAAACTCAAGTTTCCTACAAAAAAATCCCAACTGTTATTTTAAACACTAAGGATCTGACTTCCACTTGAGATTTTTTGTACTGCCTGTAGCAGCGAGATAGAACAGGAGGGATTATTCATGCTGACAGCATCAGATCCACAACAGGTACAGGAACATTCAGCATCTGTATCTTCTTATCTTACCTACTTCCAGATTTTCCAAGGTGACTAGTAAGGTTGAAATTCTTAGTTTCTGAATGTCACTATGGAGAGACCTTAACGGGCTCCAGGGCTAAGAAAACGCTGAGCATCCAACTTTGAGACACCCTTTCTGGTGTCTCAACTTGGGCACCAAATTACTAGTCATTCTTGAAAATCTTTGTACTAAATATTGCTCCTGTGTATATCACCACTGATCTGGATGCCAGCATGTTTTATTTTGAAGATACATGGTATATTAGTGGCACTAAAATAAAGCATAAAAATGGACTTTTTTATTTCTACATAAATATGATAAAATTGGAAGTGTCAAACTTTCAGCGATGTAATTCTCTATAAAACTTAAATAGAATACCTATTTGGCCTGCAATGACAGGAGGTCTTACTACCAGAAGAATCAGTTTGTCAAGCAGGAGATGAAGAAATCGCACTACCGGCTCCAGTTGAGAGGAATTTAAAGCTGAAATGCTGCTCTTCAGTTCATTTTCCAAGTTGTTTTCCATAATTCTCATGTCTCCTATTCGCACAGGGAACATGTGCTCATCCAGAGCATGGACAAGCGCAAAGAACTTGTCAAGATAAGGGTCCTATACACAAGCAAAAAAACCCAATAAGCAAGAAGCTCCAAAAGTAACTCCATTTTTTATGAACTTGTACCTCGAAGATGGATTCTCTCCCTCATTCTTCTATCTGATCATTTAATCTCACAAAATTAGCAGAAGCCCAACATCTTTGAGAGCTCTGCCCATACATCTAATTCAACTGAAATTATTCAATGATCAGAAGTTGTCAGGGCAAAACTAGAGGACCCACAGACTGTGTATTCTTAGAAAAACAGACAAAAATGCACTAAAATCATGTTACTATTTACAGCACAAATAAACCACACAAAAAACATCAAAATGACATACTAGGAATTAATAAAACAAATGCTGAAATGATTAGTCCAAATGATTGTCATCTTTCTTTTCAGATCAAAGAAAGACGGATGAAAAATACATGGAAAAACAAAAGAGGCAAAGGGCAAAAGAAAAAACAAGAACACATCGTATGCCTGGACTGTATGTTAGACCTGTTGTATTAAACACAACAGTCTGAGGTCTGAAAACGCTGTTGGCCATTCACCCCCCTGTGAATAAAGGCCAAACTACTCGTATTTTTAAGCAGAACTTCTCAAATATACTCACAGCAGAATGTGGCATAACAGGCCTGCTGGCTCAGAACTGAAAATGAGATCGTAATTTCACTACACGTAATTATTATGCTCTTCACAGTATCAACTTTGACAGCATTTCAACTGTCAAAAGACTATGGAACTCATTTTAGTACAATGACTGCTCTTATCGTTTACCTGAGTGTGGAGGGATGACACAGCAACAACTTCGACGTTGAAAACCCCTTTGTGGTTATCCACCCACTTCATCCCAGGGAGCGGAACCTGCAGGTTAACAGCAAGACGAGCGAGGATGGGACAGAAGGCAGAGCTAAGGCACTTCTAATTACAATTGCCATTTCTTTTTAATTTTATTGTCAGATCACACACAAGTGCCCACACACAAACACCCGTCTAAACGTAGGAGCACTTAAGAAATAAATAACCTAAGAGTTAAAAATACACATGCACACACACAGAGTTATATGTACACATATATTCTCTCACTTTCTAAGGGAAGTATTCTGCTGATTTTGAGCACGAAGGACAACTCACCTCTGGAGAAAGCACTGAATAAGCCTGGGGTGGTTTTTCCAATGAAACAGGGAGGCAGAACTGACCAGTCTTTAACCGTCCATTTTGAAGCATCGGTATCCACTTTAAGGAGAAGGAATCAACACAAGAAAAAACAAAAAACACACACTTCTTAAGGTTTTCTTGAACTTTGCAGGCTTGACTGTCAAATTCTCAAATTCTGCAGTGGCATATGAGTTGACAGTGATGTTAAATGAACTGCAAACAAAAGCATTATGGATACACCCTGTGCTGAAAAACATAAAGACAGAAAGACACTCACGGTGTATCCAACTGGAGTCTCCAGGGGAGTGTTTTGTTTTTGTTGGCAACTGACATGGTAGAAAGTAAAAAGCAGGTGGTGGTGATCGGTTAGAGTGGCTGGAAGCTTAATCTTGATTTCCTCGTGAAAATCGGGCGATCTGTGCAGAGACCAGACCCTCAGCTGAGTCACCAATACAAACAGTGTGGTTTACAAGCTTATGCGCGAGACCGAATCCTCTGAGTTAAAGCATCTGGAGGCAAGGAAGTATATGGACTATCCCAAGGGATTAAAGCTTCACTTTCTGATCACAAAGGACTGGAAAAACTTTGAGTATGCATTTACAGCCCACAAAAAGTGACAGCAGCAGCCCCTACCTCACACAGGCCCTCTGGTCTGTGCTGCTCCCCATGAGCAATGAACTCTTATTGTCTCTAGGTGGAGACTGCCACAACCCCAACTGGCAGGACAGGATTCTCTCCCCAGTACATCTCTCCCCAGGATTCTCTTCCTGGTACGTCTCATCCCCAGGATTCTGTCCCCAGTACATCTCTCCCTGGGATTCTCTCCCCAGTACAGCTACAAAGACTACCAACACGTTAAGGCCAGATTCAGTACTCCTTACCCCAGCTGCAATGAAATTATTTTCGAGACCAAGCATTTCCCATTTGTAACTAAAGACTAAAAGGCTCCAGCAAAATAACGAAGCACGTGCTAATATGAGTTTATAACGTAAATCTTCATGAATACTAACTTGAAGCTTGTATCACTATGTGATACAGGATCACAGTGCTACGTGCTCAGGATCACAGCCCCTGATACAAGCTGATTTGCACCAGTGCAAACAAGACTCCGGCTCCTAAATCATCACAAAACTCTTAATAACAGCATCAACTGCCACTGCAGTTGCTGTGAGTGCTGTGCAGATAGTCATTGCTAAATAATTAACACTGAGACAGTCACTGGTGAGTTACTGCACTTTCACATTGGTAAAACTTCCTTTTGGTGGGATCGTACTATCCCATCCCTATCGCCAAGTCCTTCACAAGCTGCCGTGTGTTTTACCTGTTGTGATATACTACAGCTGTGTAGGCTTCTTTGGAAAACTCAGGACAGCTAGATTTGCCAAAGATGACCTGCAAAAAAAGAAAAAAACCACCGAAATGCCCCTGTAAAACTGTGCCAAGAATTCGTTCCATAATCCCGCAGAGACATTCACAGCTCCATTCACCAGCCTGTGCAGTGTGTACAGGTACCTCTGCTTCTTACATGCCCCTTCGTTTACAATCAACATTTTAGTTAGTCACTGAATAAGTTTAATAATCCCAGTTTTGCATGCACACAGATATGGTTGAAGAACTGATGAATGTAACCACCCCTACACAGATCTTCACCAAGTGCTGATCACTTCTGGCCCGGAACACAAGTATAATTATCGGCTTTAATTTTTTTGGCATGGAAGCAAAGATGCTATTCCAAATGCAAGGATGTCCACTGCAACCATCTCAGGCTAAAATACTAGCTACTACATTGTTACTTTGCAAACTCTATACAAATACACCCTTTGTTCTGAAATACTGTAATTTTCTATTCCCCCAAACTTATTTCGAAATGTATTTCAGCGAGGTTTTCTTTAACACCAGGATTTTATGACTGCAACATGTACTCTGTCTTATCAGCATCCAGCATTCACCCGGAGCACAAGGTACTTCCCTCACCGGCATAGCATTGCTTGGGTCCTCTCCGTACATGAACTGGACTTTTACAGTGATATTCCTGGCAGATCCTTGGCGGTTGGCGAAGTTAAGGCTCTGAGGATAGACATAAAGAAGATTCCTGCAAGAAACAAAGGCATCAAGTGAGCATCATCTTTATTAATGCTACTGTTAAACCTCTACGGAAACACTCCGAGAGTCAAAGTGAAGGGTCTGACATTTTCCATTAGCCAGACGGTCTTCGCTTCAATGTAAGCGCACACCCATACAAGCAGCTGGATAATGACCCCTTATTTCAGACATCAAAAACCGTACTTTTTTTTAATTGTCATCAACTTTTGAAATAGTTCCTGTTTATAAGGGTACTTGAAAAACACATCTAAAAATTTAACAGTGATTCTACAATCCGAGAAGTTCAAGTGGAAAGAAAATATGAACAGAACAGCACTGAGAAATGGTTATTTGTTCACCACAGTGGTGGTTTCTGTTAAATACCTTCCTTGTTGTGACCTGTCTTATCTTTTTTTTCCTTTTTTTTTTCTTTTATCTCCTAACATCCTGATGACTTCAGGTTACATCTCTCCTCTGAAAATGGATTAAACTAAACAGGTATCTGTACCCTCAGCAGATATGCCATCCTTGCAATGACTCAGAAGAAACAGTGTCTCCAATTCCACGTCTGAATCCCACACTTTGGGACGGATGAGGATCAACCAAAACTCACATCTGAGAAGCAAGTATAGTCAGGAGCCCTGGAAAGCAGCGGGGATGGCCAGACTGAACCAGGAGAGTTTGGTTTTGAGGGAATGGCTGGGATCACATGCAATGACAACACTCCCAGGTATCTAAAGAACTGCTCCAAAGACAGAAGTAATAAAGTGATCATCACATCCACGGGGAATATGACAGGACGTAATGGGCTGAAATTGCAGCCCAGGAGATTTAAGTTAGACGTGAGGGAAAATGTTCTGACTCTAAGGGTAGAACAAATTGCTTGGAGTGGGTATGAAATCTCCATTTTCCACATTTTCCATTACGTTTTGGGGACATGTGAGGCAAACAGCTGTCCAGAGTGGTTTACAGACAACCTCAACCTTCATGGAGGGGGGCACATTTTGGACGCCTCTTCCAGGTCCTTTTCTCCAAGTCTATGATTACTTTAAACAACAGTGACGAGATGCAAAATTCTGCAATATTTTCCATCCTCTCAGCCCTACTGACTCCCTGCCAATAAAGTGCAAGTTGGAGTCACACAACGTTAGCAAAACTGTCCACTGCAAGCCCCCGCCTGCCCCATGAGTAAGTAATTTATACCACAGAGTCCCTCGCATGTTTCTATAAAGACACAAAAAACCAGCCCCTGAACCATTCCATTCAACAAACTCAGTTATTCAAAGGAATTATACCTACTTTCACCCCCAAACAAATAAAAGTGTATGAATTATTATATGTCTTTTAAAAGTCAGCATAGAAATCCCCTGTCCATCTGCTCACCAGACCAGCATCATTCCCCTTCGGACACCCTGGTTCCCACGGCTCCTACAAGAGGGACCAAGAGGGATGGCTGATGGTTAGGTGAGAGATTCATGTTGCTGCCTTTCATCTGCTCAGGATAAAAGACTGGTGTGTTGCATTTTCCCCAAACACTGAAGCAAGCAAGGTTACAGAGGTTCCCTTCCCCTCTGTCCTCCTCCGGGAACTATTCAGTGATTCTGAACACAATTTCTAAGTAGTTTCCAACTGTTCCTCATCCCAGAGGGACAAGAGACAACAGATGGGCACAGCAAACTGCAGAGAGGAGCACAGCAGGACAACATTTTAAGTGTAATAAAGCAGCCACTACAGAGTGCTGGAAAGAGTAGATTGAAAACAAAGCTATGGTTTTCTGATTGTCAGGAAGGCCATGATTTGGTTGGTCAGTGAAGGTACCTGGTGCCTCTTTAGATGCCATGGGCAGCCTGAGCACCTGCACTGGGCTAGCAGTGGGTCCCTCTCCTGGAGGAGCGGCTGGAAAGGTGGGCTCCCCCAGGCTGGCTGAAAGTGTGGTAGATGTCAATGCTTCGGCAAATTAATCATAGAATGGTTAGAGTTGGAAGGGACCTTAAAGATCATTGAGTTCCAACCCCCCTGCCCTGGGCAGGGACACCTCCCACCAGACCAGGTTGCTCCAAGCCCCCTCCAACCTGGCCTTGAACCCCTCCAGGGATGGGGCAGCCACAGCTTCTCTGGGCAACCTGGGCCAGGCTCTCACCGTTCTCACAGTAAAGTATTTCTTCCTAATACCTAATCTAAATCTCCTCTTTCAGTTTAAAACCATTACCCTTCATCCTATCGCTCCACTCCCTCACAAAGAGTCCCTACTCATCACTCCTATAGGCCCCCTTTAGGTACTGAAAGGAATCCCACCCAAGGACTTGGTGGAATCCAAGAAAATCCTAAGGAATTCTCTAACAGTGTGTGAAGAAAAAGGTACCTCCTCCAGGTCAGCACCCATATTGAGCGGTCCAGCTGTGTAGCTCCACAAGTCTACTCGGGGCAGCGTTATGAAGCTACGTTCTTTTTCACCCCTCCAGGCAGAGGAATATGCTTAGCTGGCATGTGGGAATTTCTTCCCTTTCAAGTCCTTCATGGTGAATTAAGTTTTTGAATCCCGTCCCCATCGGTCGCTTTGCCTAATCAACGCTCTCTTACTATTTCAGAAGGGGCCTGTGCCGTTTTTGTGACTCCACTAAATTACTTTGTTCTGGCATGAATACATTTGCTCCTTGATGTTCTTTTTAAAATGAAAATGGATATGAAAATTTACTCTAAAATGTACATTGCTCATAAAACTCTTATTAAGTATTATTAGTGCTTAAGAGAAGGATTTAATGTATTTGTGAAGCCAGGCTACAGGATCCCTATATTAAAAGCAGTCTTGTGCTTAGGACTGATTTATGCTGAAGAGCGGAGATGAGCCTAAACCAAGCTTGCAGTTCTCCTGACACCTCTTCTGCTAGCATAGGGACATCTGGGAGCAAAGGAGACACGTCACCAGTTTGATGGTGCCACCCTAGAAAGAGGGTGCTGGAGACCTACAAGGAGACAAGACAGCTGACGTGGCATGGCAGGCAGGGCTTCAGCTGCGTTCGTAACAACAAGCACCGGAGGAAATGTACAGGTTGTTCCCCTCTTCATTACTTTTCAAGCCCTTGGCATGTGAAAGGCACAGAGGGCAATTAATCCCGCATTTCATTAGGAAGAAGGTCATGTTGCTTAGGGGAGTTCAGATGCAGAGACCCCACTGCGAGACAGGGGAGAGGTGAGTACTCGCTCCTCTTCAGGGTTTCCCGTTACAGGCATCATCCTTTCGTTGAGAATTTACATATACTGAGGGGGAAAAATTCCCCCCATTCGCACATCAGAATGTGCCCTCAAAAAGTAAAATCCTATTTTACCTTACCCTACACAGGCAAAAGCCACAGATCTTCCTGTCTGTCAATAAGCACGGTTACAAGAGCCACGGAAAGAGGCTGACAGCTGAAAAACCAATAGGAACATTATAAATCTCTTGAAGGAACCGATGTCCCTGTCTAACAGCCACCCTGGGGGGCCGACTTCTCCGTTTCTCCTCTGTTACCCACTTTCCTTTGATTCATTCCAACTCAAGTTCTCGTCTTCTTGTTTGTGTGCACAAATACCTGGGCTCAGGAGACTTTGTAGGACACTAGAGGTGTAGCCACCATGCTCTGAAAAAAGTGAAAACAAGGCTTCTGTGTCAAGTGATGGGACAAGCTGCCTCACTGCATGGGTGAGATGAAAGGCATCAAAGTTGTTGGGCTTTTAAAGGCAAAGTGAGTGGCACGGCACTGAATATAATCTTCAGAAACCAAGAGAGGACAGTCCCAGCTCCGTGTTATACAGAAACAGTGGGAAGCAAGAGGAGAGAGCAACTTTCTGGGGCACTAGACGTCACGGAGAGGTCTCATATCACACACTTCAATTGTCTATAGAAGGGATAAAGGGAGGAGAAGGGACTGACCATGAAAGTGACACTGCAACACCAATAACCACGCTAGGCATACACTTCTTGGTGACACTATTCATGGATTTCCATCAATAAAAGTTTCAGCCAGAAGCTTTAAACCCAAGGACTTGTGTCGGGAGCTTTTATTAAAATTCTGTGCAAAATGTATGCAAAGCTTATACTGTTATCTCAAACAGATCTCAAAAGTACTTTTAGTTCCATAAAATGAATTGCTAAAGTGCAAAGGCTTCCCAAGACATGGCAATAATGGCACCAGGACCTCCTCTAAATATTTATATAATGTGATTGCAGCCATTTTCCAAAATCCTTCATAAAGGTATTAAAACATTAAGAGCTGATCCTAACTCTTAGAGGGAATGTCTAACTATTATGAAAATTTCCCTTTTCAGTAAAACCCAGAGACCTTTTTCTTTGCTTTATTCCTACTATAAAAATCATTTAAAGCTCATTTAATCGGGGTCACCCAGGTGCATGAAAGATCTTCAGGATCATGTTTGTTATATACATCTTTTCTTGACGGGGCTCACAGCTCTCAGAGGCAGGATTCCCCCTTGGGGTTTCCACAGTCCCTGAATCTTATGGTTTAATCATACCAGAAGGTTTTCTTCCCTCTGATTTCCTGTGTCCTGCTTTGCTTACGGACTCTGTGACAGCTGTGACACCTAAGGGTGGTATTTTGTAGTGAGATTATCCCTGCCTGACTTCATTGGCACTAGCATTAATATGGAAATGGGTTGGCAGCTATTTGTGCTTTTTTAATATTTAATATTTGACATCAGAACATTTTGACTGCCTTTCCCCTTTGGAAAATAAACTTTTCTAAAGGGCAGTGTCATGACTGAGCATCACCCCGGATCTTGCTGAGTTACCACGGGTGGGCTGAGCCGTGACAACTGCAGCACCAGAATGGGCAGAGCACGGTGACACGCAGGAACTTCTCCAGCTGCAGAAACCTGGTAAAACGGCTGATCTCCAGTTGCTTGGTCATTGCTATTTCTTGAGAAACTTCCTATATTTTTTCTGAAGACTAAGCCAAGAACAAAGATTCCGGGGGGCGATGGGGTTAGGAAGAATTCAAAACTACTTAAAACAAAACTGAGAAAGACTTCTCATTAGAAAAAGCTAAAACAAAAAATTATTCATTTGAAACCCTGTAAAACCAAAGCCACTGAAGTACTTTGAAGTGGACTGCAGAAAGTCTATACTTTTTCTCTTTTTTTTTTTTTTTTTTTTTTTGATTTTGCAACCAGCTCTTCAAGTTTTGCAGCCCAAAATCCCCATGTCAGATGCCCGAGGCTGGACTTTGCTCCCTATTACAAAGCAGTGTCAGGCCCAGGTAAAAACCATACCTAAACTTCAACTACACAAATGAAACTCCAAGGAGTTTCCCTACCGAAAATACAAATCCTTCAAAAGCACATGCTTATCCTACTTTTTTAAATATTAGAAGTGTTTAATAGGGTTATCAGGTATGATGTATCTCGGTCTACCATTCAAAGCAAAAAACTATCAAACCTGTCAGAGTTAAAGTGTTAAGAACCCTAACACCTTCCCACAAAGGTACAACATAAGTGCCATAAGTGCCAGCCAGATCCTGCACGTGCTTTTTTTTTTTTTTTTTCACTTATTTGAACAGCTCTTCATCCATTTCCATTGACATTACCAAAGGAGAAAATGCTTCAGGAACGATGACTCAACGCAAACCCTCCAGGCTGATCACTGTCCCATGAATAACCCTAATTGTTCTAACGCTCTTTCTAGCAGATTTTTAGTAGGGTTGAGTAAATACTGATTTGATGAGTTTCTTTAGAAACTAATCTGAAAAAACTGCAGATTTTAGGCGGGTACGATAGCCTTCCACTGAACAGCTTCTCATAGACTAGAACCTCATGGACATCCCTTGTGAAAGCAATTAACTTTGTCAAAGCCAGATCACTGGAAAAACAGCCCTGTGCCATGCAGATC
This sequence comes from Numenius arquata, assembly GCF_964106895.1. Lineage (NCBI taxonomy): Eukaryota > Metazoa > Chordata > Aves > Charadriiformes > Scolopacidae > Numenius > Numenius arquata. The sequence goes on from NC_133583.1 coordinate 59,292,592, forward strand.
AGGGAATTAATCATGATAAACACTCATTACCACAATAAAATTAAGAATGAATATAATGATCACCATTTGAGCCCTACTTACTAGATCTTTACATGTGGAGTTTATAATAAAGTGCCGATAAAAAGGCAGAAGTAAAAAGATTAAACGGTGTTTCATTTTAGCAAAAGTCCCTGTTCAGTTCTGTGTCTCTGTGTAGACTGAGCTTCCCAAATGCATCACTAGAATATTTTCACTTTGCTCTGCCTGATGACACACCTACCCAGCCTAAGTGCAATAAAATTCCTGATTTCGCAATACAGCAGACTCCCCACTGGCCAAATCCAATGGAATACTCATCCATTGAATAAGCAGCACCAACCATAATAAACCTGAGTCTCAACTCCCAACACAGAATAACACGTATGTGTATAACTTTCAGCCTGTGAGATGCTCCGGTGCAGTCACTGGTAGTCTTGGGCTGTATCTCTAAGCATCAGAGAAGAAACAAACGCACAGTCCTACCTCCTTCTCATTTCTCTGCACAAAACAACTTTGCTCCCACCGCTCACCCGGAGATTGGAGACTGTCATGAGCTCTGTCCCACTGCAAGAAGCCTTAGTTAGCACTTTGTTCCCCCTTGACTGCTTGTCATCCTGAACATGTTCAACCAGTCAGTCCCTAATGAGAGACTCGTGTTACTTTAGAAATGAATAGGCCAGCACGTTTTCATCAATGCACCAAATATTCCGTGCAAAATAAATGATCAACAAGTGAATGGACGTACAGGAGCTATAATGAACAGCCCATAACCAAACTCCTTGCTTGCCTATAGCCTTCCAGGCTCAAATGAGTAATTAAGCAAATAACTCCCCTCCATCACATGTTACATCTGCTAACAGCGAGCAGATACAGCTCAGTCCCAGCTGGCCGGGCTCAGCTAACTGTGGCTTTACAAGTCATCAGGCAGGTATTTAGTTGGTAAGAGCCATTCTTTCTGCATCTTACATGTGCGCTTTTCTGCCCTGATTTATTGCAAGCTGCAGAGAATTGAACAGAACCAGGTGAGCACTGCGGTATCTGCATGGGGCTGGACATACCTCAGGCTCTTCAGTCTGTCCTGAAAGGCAAAAGGAGCACTCAGCTAAAGCATCTGAAGAGCTGGTTACCAACAAGCTGTGATTCAAGTGAAGCAAAGGCTGCTCTGGTCCTTGGCAGCCCCGTCAGAGCCCAGAGATGTCCTCGTCCTTCTGCTCCTCCATTCTTTGCACGGTGCAGCCAGAGCTGAGACCTCAAGCCAAAATCCCCAAAACTCAGCACTCAGGGATTTTTAAATCATTGCTTTGCTTCTTTGCTTAAGTGTTTTAAAAATATGCTTGAGAGACAATTCCCGATTGGTCCCAGCCCTTTATGATGTTGTGAATTCACAAATATCAGCGTACAAGGATGAAGACCTTGAGATTGTCTGCTCCAGTGGGACACATGCCAAGACCAGAAATTACTGGGTTGTTTTTTTTTTACAGGACAGAACTGCACCTTTGGGTTGTGAAAATGCAGCGCGGCTTCTTGGTATAGAATAGTAATTATTGTTTGTATTTAAGGATAATTCCTACACTTGCTTCCACTCTAAGCCAGAAGATTCTCTTTGAATATATCCCTATTTTTCCCAGTGCCGGGCCTGATGATCTACGTGCTCCTGCTGTTTTTCTATGCTTCGTGCAGATACTGGAGTAAGTCTGATCCAAATCACATTGGTAAAAAATATTCTCTACCAATTAATTGGAGATCTAAAATGCTTTCATGTTATTTAATTATGGGTGGAAGGATACCTGCATCTTATCAACCCTTCATCACAGAGAAAGTTCAACGTATAAGACAACTTCATTTTCAAAACAATTTTTCTATTGATGCTTCATGCCATACATGCATATATACATGAACAATAACAACAAAAAGTTCAGGGAAGAATTACTAAACATAAAAGAATCTATCAAAAACCTGAAAACCTTCCAAAGTACAGATTATATTATGCATGGACAGATTTCCTGGATTGCCATGAGTGATTCCAGAAAGAAAAATACCTTTCATTCACACTTCAGTACTACTCAAAAAACATACATGCTTCCATACAGAGACCCACTGCAGAACAGGACATTTATTTCAGGGTACTTGTAGACTTGCTTTATGTAGTGTGAATCTTAAACAGTAAGGAGAATGGTAAGGTGAGAAATGTAAGCAAGGTATTATTTATCTCACCCATGTCTAGAAAGCGCCTCTTAAAAAATAAGTTTTATATGGTGTGAATTACTGCACAAACCTTAACATAGTAGAATCACATCCAGGCAATCTCTGGACCTAATTCCCTCTTTCTCACTTAATCTGCACTAGATGACAAGTAAATCCACTGCAGCACAATGAGTTACATCAGAAAATGGTACAAGATGAGAATCAGGTTGTGTGAATCACCTGGGAATATTTTGCGCTTCCACAGCTTATCAAGGAGATGCACAACCTGAAATACAGCGTCCGGTGCTCTTAAGCATGGTAAACCCTTTTATACTCCTGAGGCAATAAAAGGAATCATACAACACAAACAAGAAGCAATTTAGGCCCTTATCAAGATTATGACCCAAAATTAATCTATTACAAAGCGCTGTGTGAAGAACACCATGTCATCAATAACATTTTATAACAGAAGGTCTGGCAGATGGAAAAGTTCAGAACCAGTTTAATCAGCAACATGCCCGCCTCTCAGTTTTATCTTCCCAGATATCAACCTACATTTGAGAGGGGTTACATTTGTTCAAATACACACAGTTTAATGATCAACTCGTTGGTCTGCCTCTTCTAAAATGAAGAGGAGTATAAATAGATCAAATTCTTCAACCCAGCGCAGTCACACAGCAAAAGGTGTTAGCAGGAAAACTCTCTGCATCCTGAACAACCAAAGAGTATCAGGAGCAGAAAACATGAAAACCATTCTAGTTTTTCTATTCATCGCCCCGCTTGCTTTTTCAGCTAGAGCTGAGAAGGATTATTCCTCCTTTGATTCTGCGGCATCTCCCGAGACAAAGTCAAGATTTGCCATGTTAGATGACGTACGAATCTTAGCCAATGGACTCCTCCAGCTTGGGCACGGTCTTAAAGACTTTGTCCATAAGACGAAGGGGCAGATGAATGACATCTTTCAAAAACTTTACATTTTTGATAGGTCCTTTTACGAGCTCTCGCTGCAAACCAGTGAAATCAAAGAAGAAGAAGAACAGCTCAGACAAACTACGGCCAGGCTGCAAATCAACAACGAAGAGATAAAGAATCTCTCGCAGGAGATGAATTCGAAGATTGAAGACCTCATACAGAACAAAATCCAGCTGCAAGAGAAAGTATGGGGACTGGAAGACAAAGTCACAAAACTGGCCATTATCCAGCCTTCGGCGCAAGAGACAAAAGAAATTTCTTCCCTCAAAGTAAGTAGATTTGCGAAAGCCCCTGACACACAGAGCCAAAGTAAACCGTAACGCTGTCAGCGGTAGTTATGCAATAGAAGCTCGTGTTTTCCCTGCACCTTCACTGTAGTACTACCGCGTATTTTGAGAAAAAAAATCACTGCGATAATCTTAAAAGAATCACTGTCTTAATCTGATGTATTGTTTATTTTACAGTAAAATTCCCCAGTGAAATCGGTGAGAAAATCGTGACATTATAAGGCTCTGCACCTTTTTCAGTATTTTTTTGCAAATCAGTTTTAAGGAATTCTGTAATAATAATGGTAAAATATACTGCAATCAGGAAAGTGATGTGATTACCAAGCCCGTAGGTTTGTATGTCATCAGCTCATCACAAATCAATGCACTAGGAACTGCCTGCTCAGTATAAAACCAGGATATTTAAACCTTTAAAGAGGGATATCTCTAGTACCTATATGACTGCCAGCACCAAAGAAACTTGCAAGTGTTAATAGATTTAACGTCAATACGATGCAAATATTTAGATGGGTATAAGATTTTCTATGGAAAAAGGCAGAGTACCTGTATTTTGCAGAAGCATAAGGCTAAGCAACTTGTGTGAGAAAATACTGGATATTTGTTTCAAAGCAGAAAGATGAATCCAGATTTCCCAAATCCCAAGTTAACATCCTAAACGCTGGGAATCATTCCCTGTTTTTAACTGTACATTTAGTTTGAAACAAGGGCCAGCTTCACAGAATGTAATTGTTCTGGACATGAAAATGGACGGAAAATAACACCAACAAAAGTTTGTGAAAGTCTTCTGCTGCTTCTCACCACAACCCATCTCCCTCCCTGTCCTCAGGCTTTCGTGGAAGAGCAGGACAACCACATCAAGCAACTTCTCAAAATCGTAGAGGATCAGCATGTGCAACTGGACAGACAGCACAATCAGATAATGGAGCTGGAGGACAAGGTAGGGGAACCATCTCTATTTCTTTTTTCAGAATTTGTTATGGCTCAACCATTCATTCAGCCCAGCCATCCCTTTTCTCCCAGTTTGGAGGGTAGAGGAGGGTATAAACAATTTTGACCACAAACAGGTACCTTTCTGAGTGAGAGACTGCTGTGCTGCCAGGCAGGGGGGTATGGCAAGGGCACACCATGACCAAGAACACAGCTTTGAACTCCTGTCTATCAATACCAGGCTGCTGTACTTTTTCTGACTGCTAATTTTCTTTATTTTCTCTTATTATCCATCATATTGTTGTTCTTCCACTGGTCTTTTAAATATCATTATTTTCTCTCTCTTTCTTCTTTTCCAATATTCACTCCAATAAGGAACCGTGTTCTGCAGTTCAACACATGTCACCGTAACGCTGGTATAACTGACATGCTCATATTTAATTTATTCCTGAGAGGAGGCTATGAAAGGAAAACGCATTTCAGCCTAAGGAACTGTGGGTTCTGTGTTCTCTAGATGTTGGTATTATTTGTCTAAGTGATGTCACCCGAGGAAATAAGTTAAATCTGTTTGCCCATTAAGGTGCACCTCATGAGAAAGGTCATTTACTCACCTCATGAATCCTACCTTGTTTGAGCAGTGGCACAGCTGACATTCGTGCAACTGAAATCCAGCAGGGCGGTTCTAAAGTTATTTTTATGCTGTAAATTGGGTATTCTAAAGCATTACATCCACAGGAAAAATAATTCTCTGCGTGACATTGTTTGGCTTGATATATGAATCTTGTCACTTGAGAGCCTTGGGAAATTAAGAGTCTGTAATTACGGTTCTTTCAGCTAAACCACATAGAGCTCCAGGAACTTGCAGAGAACTCCTTCACGGAGGAGCTGATGGAACCAGAGGCCATCTCCTTCCCTGTGCACAACGCCACGGCCGTAACAAACAAATCTGATGGTGAGACCTTATCTCTTAGACGTGACCACAATACTTTGAATTTGCAGTACTCTCTGTGAAAGTTTTGCGTTGGTTTTTAATCGCCAGAGACTAAAAGCAAAGGGCTGTTACGTTATATACAGTGCTGTGGGAAGGAGCTGGATTTCCTGCTTTGGAAAATGTCATCATCTCTTTAGTCCCACTGTATGTGGACTTGTTTCTGGGGTGACATAAGGAAACGACGTCCTACAATGCAGTAACCCTGTCCTCAACCTTCAGCCTCCAGTCACCCCTTGTAAGCACGTGCTGCGACCACCCTTTTACTGACGCTTGTGGCATTGCCGATGCCCGTCTTGGAGAGTATGAAGAGAAAACTAATTTACTTCACACTGGCTAATGATAAGATTTGGAAGAGCCTTCTTTAAAGTTGAGAGGCATTTGCCAACTGTGGCAATGGGAACGGTATTTATTGGGAACTTTACTTGCGGTAGGGAAGTCCATTTGCCAGAGCCTAGTCTTAGGCCTTAAAAACTTTCCAAAATTACCTAAATTGATAACTTTTCTAACTTAAAAAATATAAGCAATTCAACCTACGTACGACTGGGCAGCTGTACTACCAAGCCCAAAGCAGTCTGCCCATCCAATGACATTTATTGTAAAATAAAATAACCAAAAAGATGGTTCTAGTTTTTGGTTTGGCTCTATCCCATACAGAAATTCAAATTACAAGGCTGGATTAAAACTCACCACGTCCAGCCCCGGATTTGTGACCGTCTGCTCTTTGCTTCCCCAGGGGCCGCTCCTGACTGCACTGCTCTCTACAACAGCGGCATCCGGTCCAGTGGGGTTTACACTATTAAGCCCAACGGCTCAGAATCTTTCGATGTCTACTGTGAAATGAAATTTGGTAAGACAGCTGTGCGAGTGACAGTCTGACCCTCACATAAGTAGTTTCCTATAAGCCAAAAACCCCCACCTCATCCCAAAGTACACACAAACTTGCCATGATTCATGTATCCCCTTCTTCTCTTACTGGCCTGTCTGGAAAACTCAGGTTTCCCATATCCTAAAGTCTCTTTAACGCTGCTTTCTTTCTCTACTCATCTCTTGTTTATACTGAGGAAAGGACTTTCAATCATGCAACATAAATTAATATACATTATAAAACCCAAGCCCCTTGAGCTGTAGATAATGAAAATGGCAATTATAAATGCCATTCTATTGCAACCATTAATAGTTTTTCCAAATACAGTAAATTGTACATCCCTTAGCAAAATTTTGTTTCATTAACAAGGCTTATTGCTTGAGAATTAGACATACCAAACTAACCCAAAGAGGCCAGCCCTGGAGACAGGATTCCTGTATCACGTTTGGGTGAGTCTACAGCTTTGGGTGAGACCATACATGTCCAGAATTGTCCTGGGCTCCGTCTTTGTAAGAAACCCATTTGTCTATTCCTTTTGCCGCTACCCAGAGATCACACGTCTTTCGGCCAATTGACTGTCCCCTGGTTTTTCCACCCCACAACGCAGCACCCTGCAGTGCTGCCCTGTGTCCTGCCCAGCTTCCCCGCACGGTCCCTTTGTCACAGCCACCCGGAGAGCCGGGGAACGCGCTGACGCAGACGTGGCAGGGCCGTGTGGTTTGTTTGGATGTGTCAACAGAGCGGCATGGGCTTGTCCTGTGCAAAAAGCTGACATTTGTTGAAACTGGTGAAAGGAGGGTGTCATGACCTGGCAGGAGAAAGTCTCCACCACAGCCGTGGTGTGGACACAACCTCCAACGCTTCATACCTTCTGCAGAGCTGCGCTCCCAGCCATCAAGCTCTATCAGTAGAGCGAGGCTGACAATCTGATCAAATGTCTACAACGTCTCATATCTCCTTTTTATCATTTTCCCTGTGTTTGGGTTTCTCAGCCCTCATAAACAAATGAAACCCAGTTAAGGCAGCTGAACAAAGTAAGTCCAGTGAGCTGAGTCACCTCAGGCGTGGCAGAGCACACTCGAACGGCCTCGCGTTCCGTTCAGAGGATGGTCCCAGTTGGTTTCCATCTTCTCTCTAATGCTTTTAAAAACTTAAGCCAGGCTTGTGACTTAATTCCCTTTCACATTCACAGGCACCTCCTGGACTGTCATCCAGAACAGAGTGGACGGATCACTAGATTTCAACCAAACCTGGGATGCCTATACAAATGGTTTTGGGGACCTCAATGGTAAAAATGCCTTTTTTGTGTGTCTTTTCTTTCTATCAGTTGATTTGAGAAGCTGAAACTTCTTACTGAAAGGTGTTCACAGGAAAGCAGACAAAACCTGCAATCAAATCTCATTAGCTTACCTAATTAGCAGAACACCAGAGTGCTTACCAGAAAACATAACTCAGTAAAATTCTCAAAGACACACCTTCAAATGTATGTTTAGATACTTTTGCTGAACTAAGGCCAGAATGCTTTAAATGCTATTTTAATTATAGAGATTTTACTATTTATAGCAGTACCTCTCAAAGCCTTTAAAACATACACAAATGGAAAACCTCACCAAGTTGCTGTTACTACCTTCTCTCAAACTTTCTGCAATCCTGTTTCCCTTAAGAATGGCCACAGCAATTCTTTTCGGCTCAAGCGAGCCGGCGGCTGGGTGTGCTCCCCTCCACAAACACCCCCGGCTTCCCTGCGCGGCGGCCAATCCCCTCCATGGCTGGATAGGGTGAGGAAACACCCACGTATCCCTGTTAATCATCAACACCAAGAGCTGCCCAACAGCCTCCCCATCCAGAGTATTTTCCTTATTTTTCTCCTACAATGAGATGAGTCTACTTCTGTTAAGAAAATAATTTTACTTCCTAGGCACAGCACAGATCAAAACCTCACCAATGTGGGCAGCGATATTGAGTTAATTCCACTTTTTTTACAATAAAGAGCTGCTACATCTCAACCTTTCCCACATTTTGGGAGAGTAGCTCACAACCAAGGCAGACTTTTAGAGTCTGATCATATTGAATGCTATAGTTGCTCCTTGATTGGTCTCCCGTTCCCATATACACCAACATGAAGCCACATCTTTTCAACGTCCAAAAGATTTTGCAGAGGACTGATCACTCTTAGCTGTGTCCTACTCAGTTCTCTGCTTCATTTTCTAAGGTGATAAAATCTAACAGGCTACTGCTCCTTCCCTGTAAATTGTGGGGGTATTTTACTCAACCATCTTGTCTTCTGTTGCTTTAAATGCCACCTGCATGAATGGCACTCACATTCACCGCGCCATTTCTACATGTGGCAATTACCTATTATGCCCTGGTACCAGCAGCACTGATAATAAGCTACTTAATGAATATAATTTATGACACCAATTAAACTAATTATCCAGAATTCTAGCAAAAGGAAAACGCTCAAGTTAAATTCACTTTGTACACAGGGGTATCGAAACCTCCGTTTAGTTCTGCAGCTCTTTCCTTAAAAAATACAACAATTGCAATTAGGTTTTATGTATGTCACTTGCTTCATTTGTCACACAGTTCCAATTACGCCTGTTTGAAATGCCTTCAGCTCCCTCTCAGAGTTTCACCAGAGGTGGGAAAGTTAAGAGAGAAGCTCCAGTTCATTTATATCTTTTGCTTTTATTGATCACCAGTGTGCAATTAAGAAGAGGTAAACAAAAAGAATGTAGCAGGAGACCTCTGAAAAGATCAACAGTCCCCAAGACTCGTATTATTGATTTAATTAAAGCAATGAATAAATCCTTTTAAATACTATATTTTCACACATACTACCCGCAGGTTATCTGTAAAAACAAATTCAATAGCAGTGTGAGCGATAGGGGGGTTTAGGGAAAGTTTATCACGCAACCCCTTCCCACTAACTCTCTGCCCGGTGACTTCTGTCCCCTGACTCTCACCTCTGACATCTCCTGATCCTGACATTGCGCAGCTTATCCGAACACCTATTTTCAAATAGTGATATTTTAAAGGCGAATGAGCTGAGGGATGGGTTAAAGATCTGAAAAACGCATAAGTGTGCTCATGCCTCATTCCATAACTAACAATATCTATTTACCACAACTTTGCAGGGGAATTCTGGCTGGGCCTGAACAAGACCTATTCCATCACTAAACAAGGGGACTACATCTTACGGATTGAGCTGCAGGACTGGAAAGATAACAAACGTTACGTCGAGTACGCCTTCAGCTTGGGAGGCCCCGAGACAAACTACACTCTCCAGCTTTCACGGGTCTCCGGGAGCATCCCCAACGCCCTGCCGGAACAGACAGAACTGCGCTTCTCAACCGCGGACCGGGATGTGGACATCATAAATGACTTCAACTGTCCAGAAAACTACCTAGGTATCAGTATGCTGGGTATAGTAACATGGGAGCGTGCTTTAGTGGGTAGTTACTGGTATTTCCCTAGCTTTAGATACAGGAAAGAGAGGGTAGCAGCACCTTTCCGCTTGCAGAAAGGGCAGATGTTTTTCACCGGCAGATAGCAAGGTCCTACAACGAGGCACCAGCTTTCCATTTTATAGATAGGTAACATTAAAGCATAGTGAGGCTGTGCAAACGCCCAACATCAGGAACCGAGCTGGCAGCACAGGTTGAAATAAAAGCCCAGGATGAGATTCTGAGCTATGAAGTAAAGGGCAGCTCTTCCTCTGATGCCTGGCCTGTTTTGGCAGCCGTAGGCTGGATTGTTTAATACCTCCTTGCAAAAAAAAACAAAACAGATGACAAACTGACTCTTAACTCCATTTTGACTACAAGCCAAAAGTTAAGAATGACGGCAAGTTTCTATTCAAAGGCAGATTTTAGCTGTTTGTCAAGTGTACATGACATGAACACGGTATGTTGCTCCCAAAGGAACAAGAGAGATGCAAAGCTGAAGACATTTCTCCTTAAGGATAATTTGGTTAAAGGATTCCTAATTCCTTGATTTTCTGAAGCTTTTATGTTTTGCAAGTTTATAGCAAAAAGCAAACAACTGAAAAAGCAATTAATGATTAAACCACGGGATACAGAATTGTCCTCCAGACACCTGCTTTAAGCAACAAACATTTTGTACGTCATTTTTATCGGGGAACATAGTGATAGGACAAGGGGTAATGGATTTAAACTGGAAGAGGGGAGATTTAGATTAGATATTAGGAAGAACTTCTTTGCTGTGAGGGTGGTGAGACACTGGCCCAGGTTGCCCAGAGAAGCTGTGGCTGCCCCATCCCTGGAGGGGTTGAAGGCCAGGCTGGATGGGGCTTGGAGCAACCTGGTCTGGTGGGAGGTGTCCCTGCCCAGGGCAGGGGGTGGAACTGGATGGTCTTTAAGGTCCCTTCCAACCCAAACCATTCTGTGATTCTACGATTCTAGGCTTGAAAATTGTTAATGTCTGAAACGATGCTGAGAGTGTAACTCAGCTCTAGTGACCATAAAGCAGGTGGCCAATGACTTCCAAGCGCTAAACTGTCATTTTTAGCATGGAGGCACTGCCAGTCCTTTGCAAGCAGAACTGGGCTTACAATTTAAGCTCATGGTTAAGGACAGTAGCCAATAAATACAAGAATTTGTTTACTAAAGGCTCTTCAGCCTCCTGTAGATGCAGAGATTTAACTATTTATACCCGAGAAGTCAACTGACAATAACTGACATGACTATTTGTTTCCTTAGGAGGCTGGTGGCACAGTGAATGTGAGGAAACCAATCTTAACGGGAAATACGTGGCACCAAGGTCAAGAGGCAGACTAGACAGAAGAAAAGGCTTATACTGGAAGCCTAAGAAAGGAAGATACTACTTGCTCAAGTCAACCAAAATAATGATACACCCAACAGATTTAAAAAGCTTTGACTGAATGCTCAACCTGATGCATTTTAATTCAGAACATATAAACTGAACATTAGTACAAAGAAGTTTGTTTTATGTTTAATAATATATGCGTATCTAAATCCATACTCTGTATGGTGTATTCTCCAGTACATAAACCTGAGGCATATGCGATGGTCTTACAGTATGTTTGGTGAGTATTCTCATTCCCTCTAGCCCCAACGTCAACGTGCTGTAGCTTTCATGGTGCTTTTACCTACTCAGGATGAAATTCTAATGCCTAGGAATTGACCGCCAATTCATGTATTAGATAATATCGCTTGGGGGAACGGGTTTTCAGGCTGTTGCATTAATTTCTGGGTTGTGTAGAAGGGAACACAAAAAAAATGTTCCAGTAAACGAAGGGTTGGCAAAATGCTATGGAAGACATTTAGGTATTAATCTATAGGGAAAAAAAGAAAATTTGTTTCGTAAAGTAACTAATTTGATGTTTGGTTCATGTTATTGTTGTGGAATGTTTCTATGAGCAAATGAAAGATGGGTAACTCCCTATTTTAGGGTTCTGTGTATTTCCAGACAAATTTTCAGGTGTGTAGCTCAGGCCAATCTCCGCTGAGGCGCTGTACTCACACAGCTAGAGGTGTGTATGCACACCCCAACAACTATGCCAGAGCACAGGTCTGATCTTTTAGATACCACACTTTGAAGAGTAACTTAAGAACTACGTTGTCTTACTGAAAGTTAAGAGCAAAGCTTCAAAGCTTAGTGAAATTAATAAGGGATCTTTTCTTCTTGTTTGAAATGGAATCAGAGCCATCCCTTTGCGACCTTTTAGTACACCCAACTAAGAAATTAACTGAAAGACCCAGCGAACACACAACAAAACACCTTTCAGATAGAGAACACTTGCCTGTGGGACAATTCCAGTGGAGTCAATGGTACCAACCACCAAACCCTGTAGGCACAACCTAGGTGACAGTGTTGGTCCTGCTCCTGAGAACACACTGACGTTTGTTTAACTTCAGCTGCAGAATACTGTAAGGCAGAAGGACTATGGATACACTTGTGGATGGCCGGCCGTGGAAGCGCTGACTGACACAGTTCTGCAGTTACACTGAGTCATATTGACTTGCATTATCTTACCTAACCCTTGTACAGTACCGATTTTTTATCTCAACATTTGCAACCACACAGAAAATGGTTTTAAATTGTAATGTGTCAGAGTGAAACGACTGTGAATAGAATGTGCTAATTACAGAAAAACTGCAAAAATATCTTCTCATGGATTTACTAAAAGGAAGAGATCACACAGTGCTGCTTACTTGTACTGGTGTATTGTAATGTTTAATTACCTGTCCAACCTCTAAAAACAAACAAACAAGCAAGCAAATAAATAAAACTTTTGAAAAGACATGAGATATGGAACCTGACTAAACTTTTTCTTTTAAGCTTTGGTTTATAAAAACCTAGTTTGTATTAATCTGACTTTTACAACAAGAGGTAACAGATTTGGTGAGTAAATTGGTAAAATTAATCAGCCGAAGACGACAATTCCACTCAGACCTGAAATGTCTTCAAAGATACTGTGAAAAAGCTTTAAATGAATAGTGGTATATAATGAAAAGAAATCTGGTCCCTGCATAGGCTTAGTTATAGAAAGATTATTGTTTTCCAACATACTTTAGAAAAAAAATTCTTATCTGCCAGATCTTCAGAAGAATTTTTTTCAAGTATCGCAAACAAATAAATTGCTTTTAAATCCAAACAGAAATATGAAAGAAGGGATTACGCATTTTCCTTCACTGTTATCTCCCACTTTAAAGAAAAAAAGTCAGTAACTGAAAGTGTCAGAAAGTAACAATAAGAGAATGATGATGTTAGGAGACAGACAAAGAAAAAAAATTACATAAAACTGAAAAGAATTCCACTAAATTTCACTGGGAATTTTGGGAAATGGAGAAACCTCTCTCATGCTTTTGTTCCCAGCCAAGTTTTATGCAAATATATTTGTCCCTTCACAACTGTGTATTTTTGGCTGTGTCAGTCTGGACCCTTTTTGTGCCCCTGGCACAGCAGATCTCCTGATTCAGCAAGTTTTGCAACAAACCAAATGATAAGGTAGGAATTTCTAGACTTGCCAGTCTCAGACCCTGAAACGTGAAATGTATTTCAAAACTCTAACCTGTATGTGGTATTTGGAACGTAGACATCCCTGGCAGGAAACTCCAGGATTTCTCTTGTAGGTCTAACTCTGCTGTCTGGGTAAAGTTTGACTTGCAGCAGCTCTGGAGTTAGACAGTAATGGGGATTCTCTGGAGCTGGAGATATGTCTATCTTTAATTGAGCTGTAAGAAAAAAATTATTTTATTACAATAGATAGAAGTTAATTTAAATCAAAAAGCATATTCATGCTTTGTTTCTTCAGGTTAATATCCTATATATTAATTTCATAATTAAACAAATGATAAGTTACAGCCAATGCAGATTTGTTAAGAACAAATAACAGTGAATCAAACTGATATCTAGGGCAATTGGGGTACCAGATAATAAGAACCAACAGAAAATATGTATCTTAACAAGTCCCAAAGGCTGTTCTCATAGGAAGCTGGTGAAATCCAGTCTAGATAATGCCACTGTGAGGCCCAACTATAGTTAAAAACAATCTATTCAAAGTCTCATCAGGAATCTTGTCTATCAAACCAACAGGATACATCAGCAGTTGCTGAAAGCTAATTTGCATCAAGATTATTGAATATTTTCCTTAGCAAGTCAGCTGACAGTACTGACTGCACAATTATTGTTGGCGGATGACACTGAGGCTGGAATGATTGTAAAAATTTGAAAGACAGGAAAGCTGGAGAAATAGCATCAAACTACTATGGTGACACATAAGAAAGAGCAAAGGACTTGCATTAAGAAGGAGAAGCCAAACACACAAACATTTAAAAAATAATAATAATTGACATGGATCAATTCTGTAGAAAAGGGCTGGGTGACAGCAGTGACAATAAGCCAATGCCCAGAAGAAAGCTACAGCCATTCTAAGTGCAGTGTCACGTGTAAGACACTGGAGACAAATTCTCCTGCTTTGCTCGGCACGTGGTCTCAGGAGGAGCAGCACAACCAATTTAGAGCACTGTGCTTGAAGAAAAGCACAGACAGAGTGAAGAAATAAGCAGAGAGTAACAGACAATTTTAAAATCACAACCTTTGAGGAAGGGTTAAAAAACCCTGCGATTGGTTAGGCTACAAAACGGAGGCGAGTCAGAGTGAACTAATAACAGTATTCAAGTACTTGAAAGGTTGTGATAACTGCCCTGAGGGCACGACAGGCCATAATCAGATTAATTTGCAGCAAGATAATTTTGCAAAGTTTTCTTAATACCTAACCTGACTACAAGGACAGCTGAGCGCTGGGAGAGATAATCTAAGGAAGCGGTAGGATTGCTGTCACCGGAGATTTTTAAGAACAGGTTAAGTAAATATTGTCAGGAATAGCACAGGTCAGGGACCAGCGATGTTTCATCGCTTGTGTGCCAGCATTTTACTTCCCTTTCTCAAACAGAGGTGGAGTCTGTTCCTATTAACCAAGTGGGAGCCGGGAGAGAGAGCTCCTCTCAGCGAGAGAGTGGTATTTTACTGCGTAAAACAGAGGCTCCTCAGCCCCTGCTGGGTTTGGGGCTTTGGGGTTTTTTCATCTGCTCTCATTTATAAGAACTGGGTGGTAACTGGAAGGAATAACCCTAACATGTGTGAGGCAAAAAGATCTCGTTCGATACCTGTGATGGGTCTCAATCTCCGTAACACTGACGATGGCCGTCTCATATCAGCAAGGAACTTGTACAAATCTTCATCGCTCAGGCGATCGCCCTCCTGTTGGATGTTGGGAAGAAAATGGTTATCTACACAGGATTGTGGAGAGAATGAACAAACCATCTAATACTGTAGCCTCCTTCCTCTAATATCAAAATGTACCTTCCCAGAACAAGGTGTTCAGATTAACATGCTAAATTACAGTTCGTGTCTCCATCCTTTTTCCCCTTCCTTTTTTCCTTATTAATCATCATGACAGCTGCAGGAACTTCTCATTGAAAACCTTTTCTCTCCCCATCAATATTATCTTTTTCAAAACCGAGACGGGCTGTTAAAAGATTTCCCCAAAATATCCAATTTTTAGCAAGTATAATAGTTTGAAAAAGTATCCGTCATTCAGGTAGTGATCCTCATTCCTTCTCCTCCCCCTTTTCTTTGGCATGAGCCTAAAAGAGTTACTTTTCAGGAGAAGTGTTAAGAAACGGTGGGAAGTGGAAGGAGTCTGTTGTCAGTCTTCCTTCTGCCACATTCTGGTAGCTCAGAATTTCATTAATTTTGGAAACATTACAGAAAATGTGACTCTGCCACCCTCTAACTATCCAAAAGCAGAAGATATCTGATCATAAAGGTAATAAATCACAATACAAAAAAAGAAGCAAATGGAAGGAGAAAAATGATGGGTAGTATTCAATTAACTGTACTCAACGGGAGAAAAGGAAGGAAAGATAAAAAGTAAAAGATACAGAAGAGATAGAAACTTAAAATCGAAACTCAATGTTCAGCAATTTTTAAAGGACAAACTGATAAAACAAACTGTTTCAAAGTTGTCAAGTGAAAACAACTGCGAAAAAGTAAATAAACATATGCTTTTGTAAATTATTACTAACTTAGTGAACTGGTGTGCATTACAAAGAGAGCTACACAACACGGGCAGTGGAACGGCCGCATTAGCCAGACATTACAAATACATATTTTTTTTTCTTACTTTCACGCTTTTCTTGGGTGAATATGTTACAGAACTGGATTTCATTAACATCCCAAGTAAAAGAAACTTTGTGCGCTGCTCTGTGTCACTGAGACCCCAGAGATACTGTTCGCAGAGCCCAATTTCGGTCATACTGAGTTTCATGGAAGCACGGAGCCGCAGAGGCATCGGTCACCCTCCACTTACATGGTTTGCACCATGATAACTTCATGCCCCGATGACATTTCTCCTTATTTACACTACTATATTTAAGAGCAGACTTTGGATGGCCATCCACAGTGAAAGTGGCACGTAACCAAAACAATCAGAAAAAGAAAAAAAAAAAGAACTTAACCAACTTTTTTAACATATAGAATTTAAATCTTTGTATTCCCAGTGATTGAGAAATCAGTCCAAAAAATATCTGGTTGGACACTATTAAATCCCTTTTTATACACAAAGGTGACATTGAAATAACTATTTTCCTTAACTAGATATGGCATTAAGCAAATCTTAGCAAAAATTATTCAACAGAAACCATTTTCTAAGCTTAACTAAAAATTTTATTCCATTTAATCATGTTTTCTACTGCTTCTCAGGAAAATGCCAAGCTCTGGCTAAGAGAATCTGCCACTCGGCAAAGCAGCATCAGAAGTGAAATGCTTTTGTTTTCTCAGGAATGTTTTCTCATGCCTGGACACATCCAGGGAACTGATGCCAACCCCAAATCATACTGATTCCGTGATCCCGTGATGAACCTGGTTCTGAGCCTGCTGATGTTTCAACGGGATTGTCTATCACCCGATGAAACCAGAGGAGTCAACTGACCATCATGATAAAGGCTATGCAACTCCTAGACTAGGACAAATCTCTGGAGTACTTTTTGGCACGTACTAACCCAAAGAAGTTATCCTCAGTTTTTGTGAATTTGCTTCTATAAGCATTTTTCCAAATAGCGTTACCAAAACACCAGGCAGTGATTTTTCCAATGCATGTTAGAAAAATCTGGAGCAAAATAAACCGGTGATCTTCCGGGGAGACCCAGTTCTAGTAGTTGGAGTGGTTAAATCACTATGCCATAATGATGCTTTATCATTCAAGTCAAAACAGCTAATAATTTCAAATTCCATGACGTGATTATTCACAGTAAGTATTCTAAGCACCTGAGATAATAAACCCACCATATGCCGTTCAAAGATATCCTGTGATCAGGGAACAGACATTACATGCACTGAAAACATCACAAATTAATCATTTAGGGCTAAACTGACTTCACATGATCAAATCACTCTGTCCAAGGAGCAACTCCTTAATTAGATAGCTTCATACAGTACCTGTTTAAAGAAGTTTGTCACTGTCAAAGTAGCTGGTCTAAAACTGGTCAAATTGCAAGCCTCATCCCCACTTGTGGTTCTTTCTAACGAACGCCTCCCGACAATACTGGAATTCCGCCTCTCTGACCATGATCCTTTACGTTCTTCAAAAAATACAAAAAAGAAAAGGGGGAGGAATTAAAAAAAAAAAAAAAAAAAGAAGAAAAACAACTGACCAAGAACGTACTTTTGTCCCAACCAGGTTTTTCTACATAAGAAGATAGCTGCTGCTTTTGGAAATTATGCAATGAGCGTGATAGAAGAGGTGGTTATGGTAAGACAATCACACTCCTGAGGCATCAGGAGGCTGTGAAGCACAGCTGACTACTTCTGCTCCTCTCACAGCAACCTCACCCCAGCGCCTTACTGCTATTATAAAAGTCTTTCTCCTGTGGAGATTTATGTATTTCTCTTGCTCTGAAAGATGATGAAGTTGGCAGTTTTGGGGATGCTGAAGAGCAGTTTCAGATGAGCTGTGTGGTTCACAAAGATTAATCCACTCCTTTGGAAAATGTTCATCAGCCTGTAACGCACGCTCAGTCTTAGAAGCCTGGTTTTAAATAATATAACAGATGGTTTGCTTGTAAAATCCTTGAAAGATAAATCCATTTGTTATCACGGACTTTGCTGTTTTATTTCAAGCATGACCCAAGATTATCAGAAGGCCTAGGGCAGGGGGAGGAAGGAGATAAAAAGGAGCAATGGCAGATACAGGGTATTAATCAAGACTTCAGAGAACTCTGGATTTGCCCACATTCCCCTCATGCAGGTGCCAGATACTGTACCTCCTGTGCCAACTTCTACTTCTGTGGAATCTCGTTCCAAACTTCCAGCGCTGCTCACGATGTTCATTAGATGAATGGCTGTCCAGGCAAAAGGCATTCGATACTTGCCCAGTCTTTGGCAAAACTGTTCTGCCTGGCCTTTCAGTTTTTCCAACTTTTCCTTATTCTTTGAAGAAAATATTCAATCCAAGAGATTCAAAGGAGAGGAGCGGTAAAAAAAAAAAAAAAAAGGTTCATTCAGCAAAATCAGTAAGTTACAATGGTATCTTTTCTGACTCGCAATGATTTTGTGCTTCAATAGCACCTTCTAGAGGAGGATCACCAAGTGCTGGGCAATCAGATTTCTGCTTCACAAAACTGCCATCAGGCCAACAGTACCAGACACAGGATGGCCAGAGGGTCAGAGAAACTGGTTTCATGCTCTTGAGCCTCCTGAATAGCCTCACCTGCCCACTGCCCTTTTAAGCAAAGCTGAATTTTACTCTGTGAAGTCTGAAATGGTCTTTCTTAAGGTCATTTTATGCAGCAGGTGCTCAGATCATCTGGAGTTGCATGGGAAACTGAAAACATTCCTCAAATAAGCGCTATCACGCTCATTTTATTGAGGGAAAAAAAAGGATTATGAATGGACTCTCCATAATTCTGCATATTAAAGCGCATTTTTTTGCTTTAGAAAATTTGTTACCTATAGGCCTTTAAGAAGTTCCCAAACAGGGGGCTGGGTAACACCAGAGAGAGTTCTGTTGCTCATGTTCTTCTAGTTCAGGGAAGAACTGACCTATGCACCTTGCTGGGAAGGAGACCTTGAAAAATTCCCTTTTCACCTACGTTCCCAAGCATCCTGCAAATCCAATTCCAAAATTTCACCCAGGCACATGTCAACTTATTGATTGCAGGAAAGGTAATTTTTTTACTTTTGCTATCTATATACCAGAGGCGAAAGATACCAATTTTTCCTATCATGATGCAATGATATAAGGACAGAGAGACACAAAAAAGGTGAACTTCTCCAGCTAGGAACGTATTAGAACTTTGGGAAGGCAAAATTCTGTTAGAGTTTGATCAGAACTAACAAATGAACATCCCAGCTCCTTTGAAAAAAGCATAATGGGAAATCTCTTAATGACAGGAAGGGCTGGCCTCTTTGTGTTGCCCTTCCTCCAGTCCTCACTATTACCCTTTAATCTTCACTTGGCTCAACCCAATTGTACAAGAAATTAGGAACCATTTCCAAGTCTCACAAACTCTGCTTCACATTCTATGTAGCCAAGGTTTCCTTTCCAAGCTCTCTTGCACATCTCACAAAGAGGAGTTGTAAAATAACACACCGAGCTCAAGTCAGAGATTTCTCCTTCTGGCTGCTAATAAAATCAGAGATTTGCTGTGCTATAACCACTGTTACATTGGAGAAAGCCAGAAAAACAAAATAGTAGCCTGGGGGTGAAAAGGTGGAGGAAAGGCCATAGTGCAGGTGTCCCTGAATTCTGCAGGTGCCACCGGCGTTCCTGTTTGCTCCTGAACCTACCAAACCTGCAATTCCCACCCAGACTCCAGTACCCTCCAATGAGCAACCAGCTGCAGGGAATAAGATGGCGTTCTTCCCTGTGTGAAAACCTCTCCTTTTAGTCCTGCAAGGAGACAGGCTGCATTTAAACACACGAAGGGAAGACAAAAAATCAGGCAAATTGGGGCAGGTCCATGCCATCCACTGCACTTTAAAACGCCCCGGACTTTACTGCACAGGATGATGCCCAAACTTTTGAAGGCAGGAACCAAAGGAACAACGTTAATGAAAAGTATAAAAATTTACTATATGAAAAGAGGACAGCTTCATCTCGCTGTTGAGTGTGGCCCTTCTTTACAGTATTAGGAAAAAGAAAAATCAGCAGAAAATAGCTAAAAAAGAGACCAGAAATGCACTACAATTCAAAACCAGGCCCGATGGAGAATCTCCCGTTAACATATTTCATCCGCTTTATAACCTTTCTGAAGGAAGGCAGAGGTGCTGTGATGGGGTTAAGCTGCAGAAGCAACGGAAAAGTTGAAAGTTTACTGCAAATTCACATCAAAGGCTGCCTTCACTTGCCCCAGGCATAAGCACAGAGCAGATTCTTTGGGACAGGGAATCACAGATGACTGAGCTTGATGGTAATAACCACACACCTCCCCTGTCGGCTACAAAAACTGATGACCTTTAACTACTCTACCCCAATAAGGCATCAAGATTCAAGGTCTTTGACTCTTCTTTGGCCTTTAGAATTTGACTAGATTCTTAATTAAAAATAGATCCCTTTCACAACAGGAACAGTATCAATGGCTGCTAGGTTCAAGGTAAAAGAAAACAACTTATGTTTAATTTGTTAGTAACAAAATGCCTTACAGCGCTTGTAGCCAAATTTAATCAAAACATTAAAAAATAAAAAATCTTACCTTTGCTGCATCCGATTCTTTAAAAATCATATAAGGCTCTGCACACTCCCCAATATCTCCCTGTTGTAATACTTTTTCCAGCTGAGAAGGAAAAATGAACCATTAGAAGGACATGTATCCAGCAAGGACTGTTAAATTAAACAAACACTAGGAAGCAAAATTATTCTTTCAAAAGAGTTAAAGCTTGATTTCCCTTTGTAAGTCAGGGCACAAGCACCTGCACTCAAGTTGTTAGAGCCATTAAGTTCCCAGATCTCCAGCTATAACCGAATCACAAGTGTAAAATATAGGTTCAAAGGGAACATATACCGCTTCACTTGGGTCTGATCGGTTCTAAAGCCACTTTCAGTTCCTTTTTAAGGTCTTAAAGACAGTTTACGCTGTCTTCGGCATCATCATTTCAGAATTCTGTTCTTACTTCTCTTCTCCATATTAAGGACCGATTGCAGCAGCGCAAAAAGGTGACTCAGATGCATTCAGCTAAAACAAGTACTGCTTTAAATCAGTGTGTTCTCAAATCAAATAATGAAGTAATAAAATAATTAAAATTAGCCAAAGAGTAGATGTTTGTTTCTGAAGTCTCCAAATCAATGCCTCTTGAGCACAAAAGTGCTCAATGCTCAGTTTCTAATAGAAATATCTTCCCTATCACATGCATGAAGACTGTTTCTTTCAGAAGCATCCTGGCCCCCCCCTCCCACGCCTGCTGCTGTGCACACGCTGTTATTAGATTAGAATATCTTTAAACTTCTCCCATGCTACTAAAGTGCCTTTCATACTTGTCTATTAGCAGAACTCCAAGAGGCCATCACAATATAAAGAACAAAACTACTTCCCATCCGATCTTGCACTCCCTGATGAGTTTATGCTAGAAATACCAGCTGTCTGGAAAACGGTTTCCCAGTTAAGACCCACGAGAAAATTCACCCGATGAGGCAGGCTATGCATCTGTCTTATTTATCCCTGACTGTATCCTTTTCATCAGCAAATCAAAAAATCACCTAAGCCACCAGGTCCTCTTGGATCACCGGTTTTACAAGCACTAAGGTGCAGTCACAAGGTCTTTCGGACAGAGCCTCATCTCATAAATACGGGGTTCTCTCTTCCTCATATCTTGTAAAAATCAGAAGAGTAAATATGTGTACACAGGCCCAACATGATTTTTAGAAGGAATTCAGAAAATCATACCAAAAACTGGAGATCAGAATATGCTCCAACACTACAGAAAGCCTCGTTCTCACCTGGGACTGTTTGATCGTGCCTTAATTCATTTTCAAAAGCTTATTCCTCGTATAAGAAGCAGTTCATGAAGAACTCGCACAAACCTCAGTCAACAGGGTTTTCAAAACACAGCACGTCGCCAGCAGGAACATAACCACTGCCCTTCAGTAACAAAGCATGTATAGAACTCTCCTTTTTTACAACAGGGTGATTTTTATGCAGAGACCAGCCAAAAAAACTGATTCAAATGCCAAGCTGAACTAGTAACATTTGTGTCCTCATTGAATCCAATGAAAGAAGAGAAAATAATTTTTATCTTTGTATACTTTATCCCAGGAGTGAACAATGTGGCATTTTATTTTGGTTATGGATTCCCCTCTCTTAGCGATTTTGATTCTTAAGGACATTTGAAAATCTGACTTAAGAGCATATATCATTTTTGAAATGAGATTCAGATCAATATGTATTTTTAAATCACTCACTTATCTATCATCTTAAGGAGTCAGCACATTGTTTCATATGAAAACCAAGGTCAAGCCCCAGAAAGCTGCTTTATATCAAGCAAACCTTTGTGCTCTTTTCAGTTTTGCAATAATACAACAACGCAAGTCTCCACTGAACTGTTTCTGTTACAAAGGAACTTAACGTACCAAGTGAGAATATCTGAAACGGAACAGAATTCTGTGGTCTCGGTGCTTACGCTTTTGAGGACAGAATTTTGCTCTCCAAATGCAACTAAGTCATCAACCAGCCAGGCAGACTTGGTTATATTTTATTGTAAACAGAAAACAAGAGACAGTAATAATTTAAATTTCTCTGGCGTTTCTTACCTTTATTACCAGAAAAACATCTTGAGAGGGATAAGTGATAGAAAAAATGGCAGATCTGGCCAGCGTGGATATTGCAGCAGGGGGCACATGGGGACGAAGCATTCCCTTCATTTGTTCAGAGTTTAAATCAAAGTAGAAATTTTCTGAAATCTAAGGAACAAATTGAGTAGCTTCAACCATTAGTTATACTTTTTTGTTTGTTTGTTTTTGTAAACTCTTCATAAACACAACAGACAATTTCAAAAGACAAGTAAAAAAACTACCAACACTGTCTCTTTTCAAACCACATATAAGAAGAAAAACAAAAAGGCCTTTTCATTAAGAAATCAAAGCAGGACAGTGGGGAAGGAGAAAGGAACTGGAGCAAACAATACACACTACCTATAAAATTTCCTCTACCTCCTGTAAGGTATGCGGTTCCACCACAGGACTAGGAATTACAATTACTATCCGAATTGAAAATATCAAAGTATCAAAATAGAAAACGATCTTTAAGATCATTCACAGAAAAAGGCAAAACAAAACATCCGTAAGGTGAGACAGTGACTTTTCTACACTGAAACACCAAATCCTCGACCATATTAAGCTTCAAAGCCAAAGCGAATGTGAGCTGGTTCTCAACACCAGAGGTCACCAGAGAACTTACTACATGCGAGAAAAAAAAATGGAGTAATGAGATGATAAAATTGGGTTATGAAATGTGATTTAAATATTAAACAAAGTTCACATAATATTCCACATACTCTCATCTACATAACTTAAAACTCAATGCATTAAATTCAAGTCTTAAAGAGATAAATGTCAAAATGCATATTTTTAACATTTTTCTCTCTACTACTGCTAATATCTTGAATTAGGAAAACTAAGAGACTCTTCAAATATTAAATACAGAACATAAATAGGGGAATAAATATATTTTGCATTTCCTATAACTTAGATCTTGAAAAGACTGCTCAGTTTTGTTTTGACTTCAGCAATTTTAGCATGTATGACTTTCTTGTGCATTATTTAAAATGTTACTTGGACACATACCATGCTGGATCATGAAAAAAAGATTAAGAAAGTCATAAAAACTTAATGTAAATTAAAGGTTTCAGTTACTAAAGGTCCCTCTGGGGAAGAGACTTTTGAAAGCCAAGATTGGACAATATATATATTCTGATTTCAGGCATTCACATATTAGATAATATTTTTAGAAAACTGATTATACTGCAACTGTGTTACTAAGCAGAAGAACACACAAGATGGTTCGTGAAATGCCTTCATCGTTCTTCCAACCACTAGTACATCACAGTCTTCATAAAGATTTATTTCCAGAATTAATTCCTCCTCTTTTGTTTTTTTTTAATACAGGTTTGCAATGCTTCAGTGGAAATATCATCACTCAAGTAATTAAAAACCTACCTTTTTCTTTTCTTTAACATCATACAAAGCCAAACTTGCAAAAATGGGCTCAATTTCTATTTCAAATCTTAAAAGAAAGAAACACATAACATCAGTTGGTTTGCATTTTGTAAGAAAGAATAACCCACCCTCTCCCCAATTCCTTCCCTGGGTGATGGCTGCCCACTGATAAGCCAAGGATGCCAGGAACAGCCGAGTCAACATAAGGGCTCCCTCCTGCTGAAAAGGGATCTTGCTCCCCAGTTTTCCCTCCCACTCCTCCCCTTTCCCATTTCCTCTGCATCTCCTCTGCTCTCTGCCACCAGAATGTGCATGGGTGCTCCCTGGACCTTCTAAAAGCCATTTCAACTCCTTGACCCAACAGAACGGCTGGGATTAGGGTCACAGGACATAAAGCATAGTTCTACAAATGTTTTTATCTCTTCAAGTGTTGTCTGAAAGCTAAGCAAAGCAACCTAATAGCTTCCTTAAAGGGAGAGGAATTATTAATTGGGATAGATGGACCACTGAGCTCCTCTGATTACCTTCAGAAGCTTTCCTGTGTGCTAATTTCCCATGCTGACCTCTTGGTAGGGCTAATGGCCAACCCCTCCTCTCAACATTACTGACCAGAAAGCTCCTTCCTCTGGAGAGTTGGGGACAGCGATTTCGGCAACTGTCAACATTTAACTTTTGTCAGAAAATACCAATATCTCAAAGACTCTCCCAGAAAGGTGTCCGTTTTTCAGGGTAACTGTTATCAGGTGGTTTTGCTAAACTGAAACACTTCCAATGAAAACACCGACCTACCAAATAGAGCTGAACTTATTTTTAAATCACCTGAGAAGTTAAAGAAATTAAAGCACATTCAAAGCCTGTCCCTACACCAAAGTGAGCAGGGGCTGAAATGCCATTCTCCTGTTTGCTCAGCCTCCCCACGAAATTAATGCCCAATCCACGGTGGGACACCCCCACGCACCCAGTCCTTGCACAGAGCTCTCAGCTTTTCAGCCTGGAACTCTTCCTGCCACCAGGGAGAACAACATATGGGACGGCATCATCAAACAGGTATTTTCCTCAGTTTTGTAACAAAGGTGAGAGTAACCTGAAAATGACCCTGCTTAAGTCATCTTAGCCTTCTCCCTGGGGAAGAGACTACGTATTATGGACTTCTTTTTGTGCCACAAACACAGCATGATCTTGGATTGCTCATTATTAGAACAGGTCCAGCTTCAGAGACTATTTTGGTACACAAACAAGCCTGTACCTGGACAGATTTGCTATAAATTTACAGTCAGCAAGAGATGCTTTAATAGCAGAAAGCATTAATTTCCAGCATCTAACTTATTTATGCTACAGACACCATCCTTTGCAGAGGAAGCTCCACTGCTACTGCATATTATGTTGTTCCAGTTCATAAAAGGCTGCAAAATCAGTTCATCTCTATGGCTATATTAGGTCCTGGAGTACTCTCCGAGCAGGAGATATGTCCCACACATATATCTCAGTTATGAGCCGCAATGTAGTCTAACTGGAGCTCTCTAATAAGAAGGGTTGACCTAACTGAGGACACAGAAGATGAATACAGCAGTGTGGAAAATCAGTTTTGTACTTTATTTCTCCAAGGGAATAACAGTAAAATTTTACCTTGTGTTATTAGAGAAGAGTTATAGGCAATGAACCAGCTGCAGGTAACCCTATATTCAGGAGCTCCACTTCATTAAACTTGTTTAACAGGTTTCTATTCCTCCAGTTAATGCTTGCTAAGTATATAAAGTCTTCACTCTTAAAGGGACACAGTCAAGGTTGTTGAGCCTAAACTTTGGCAAATCTTTGGTTGTCTCATGTTTTAAAGCTTAAGCATTTTTAATCTTTTTTTTTCCCCACTTAAAACATCCTCGTTAGAGAGCTGAACACCAACGACTGGCCAACTTCAGAGCCCTGAACAAGCAAAGCATGTGTTCTACTAACATGGAAGAGGTATAGCTATAGACGGGCTTACAAGCAACAGAGAGAAAAGCCAAGGAAGGTGTACACTTTCTGTATCACACCACTACAGAAAGTCTGGAAGATAAAACTGCTCGATGCACAGTACTGCGTAACTTATCCTTTATAGAACTAACCTTTAAGCCTATGACCAACCAAACAATGTTACATCCCTTCAAGGGTAATAAACAAGGCGGCAGAGTTATTCCAGACGCGCGTGGATACAACAGCAGGTTTAAATTCTCAATTTCTGTAACGCAGCTGTCTGTTGGAGTGATACTTACTTAAGGGATAAACACTTCACCAGGAGTCTTTGGCCAAAGTGTTCTTTGGGTACTTCAGGGACACTGAGTCGTTCTATAGGCTCCTCCTGAAATTCATCACAGGAACAGCAGTTTAGAGACACGACACTTGTACAAACCACTAATACCATAATGAGCTAAACATACGTATCACTTTTTTCTCCTAAGACACTTAACACCAATTTAATGCGAGGTTTACCAGCATGTTGCATTCAGCAGCAGCTATAAATATGCTAAATTAAATCCCTTTAATGTTTCTACATTATGGGGGATTGCATAACCATAAAGGAAAACCAATATCCAGAAAGTAATATCTATGGCACGACAATATGCTAAAAAGCATGTGACCCGCAAAATAGCTAAGGTTCTCATGGATATTAAACACAGGTGATCTTAACACCTTCGAATCCATAGCAGACTGACAATTTTCACATTCCCTGTATCCTTCGCTTTTTTAGTCTCACCCACATGTATATAAAAATACCTCATCTGGTGCTGGATGTAGTGCAAAAAGCTCCTTATGCCTACTGGACTTCCTCTGGTCTTCATTGTGGTGGTCGATCTCTTCATTGGGGGTTCGGTCCAGTAGGTTTGGGAGAAGGGCATCTGGAAGGGAGTTCTTCAGATCAAAAATACTGCATGCCCAGCTGCCCCGGGGAGTATCGTCAATCGACATTGAACGTCGTTTAAGGTCATCCTGAGATTCAACAAATTAGAAGCAACTTATAATGGGAAAGGGACTGCACTTTTAAAACGCGGCTATAAATTAGGTTTTATGTAGCAAGGTTTTAAAGGTACATTACTTGTTCATCCTGGTAACTGTTGCCATCTGGAGCTTCGTCAGACTCAAAGATCTGCTTGGGGAGCCCCTTTTGCCTCTCCTTCTGTTTGTCTAAGGTGTTGGGATTAAATCCAGTTCCCAGCTTGTGGTATCTGAAAACAAAGTATTTCAAATGCACTCTTAGCATCCTTTTTCACCCCAAACCCAGAAGGAGAATTGCAGAACAAACCCCGTATTATCAGTGTGGGTCCTCTCAAAGCATAAACTGCTCTCTGCGAACAGTATTTCCAGTCATCCTGCACTGTAGCTGCGTAATAATCCATCAACCAGTACTACAATGTGACTCTGTTCGACTATAAAACAACCCTGAGTGATGTCAAAAGAAGCATTATCAATGGCCAATTAAGGTCATGATAAAACAGGCGATTGTGATGCCACGCTTAAAACAGGCCAAGAACACGGGGATGGGAGGCCACTGGTTCTGCTGGAGCAAGCACTGACTTGGAGCAGACAGTCCTTTAAAAAGACATACCTTTAAAAACCGAAACACCAACTTCAGGTAGTTCTGCATGAAGTGCAGAAGTCCTGAGCACCTCTGGAAAACACAGCTTTCCGACCCCAACTAAAATGAGCATCTTCCTAGAGCATCTTTATAAACAGAATCAGGTCCTTCAGAGCTTTGCAGGGTGTAAGAGCGCTTGTGAGTAAACAGTCTGCCTACTGTGGCTGACGGGATCAGATCACTTCGACTCACAAATTTTTGGATACCAAATGGCACTATGTCTATATCTACACACACATATGGCCAGAGCCACAGTCTCCTCACAATACACACTCTAAGTCAGTTCCCAAAGTAGCGCTGGGGTCACGCCTAGAATTAATTGTTCTTATCCTGCCCCATTACTAAAGTTACCACAGAAGGATGCAAGGACATGCTAGCAGTGAATAATGAAAGGGAGGAAAAGGAGGAGGAAAGCATTTTCCTCATTAGGTTGTAATCCCCGAGAGCTGAACAATACGATGTGTATAATCCTGACCTGGGTGTCTGCATTTCAACCACAGCTCCACCAAGAAGTGCAAATTCATTCTAAATCAGACCTGACTTCCGAGGTGCTTGTGATCATTGCTGCCTTCACTCTGGCATACAGAAATTATGCCGTAAGGCTGAAATTAGAATACGCTATTGTTTTTTTCAGGCCAGTGAAGAAAACTTATTTACCTTTTCCAACACCATTAAAGTAATCACTGAATGGATGGATTTGCCTGCCTCAAAAAACATTTTGGTTACAAAGAACTGTAGACAGAGTCTGACATAAAGATTATTTCCCCTGGAGCAGGGGAGAGAGAAGGATAGCACATAAGAAGTCATGTTCTTCTGAACCTAGAAGAGCTGGATTTTGTATCTCCAGAGCTAGCCAAAGCACCTGTAACCATCCAACAGGATGGATTAAGAGAAACCTGTTAGCATCCTTACTTGAAAAGCAACTCAGTCCTCCCCAGCCAGGCTTCGGGTTCTTCACCTGCTGCAGCAGTAACCCTTCTGTTTCTACCCAGTCCACTGCCATGATCTTATCCAACTAAAAACTGCTATGAATGTTTATGGAAGTGCCTCTCCTCCTCTGAAGGGGCAAGACAACCTCTAACTGTAGTTCAACCATCACTCCGAACACCTTCTACCCGCTCAGGCAACTCTGATGTCTTTAGCTTCAACGTCTTCAGCTTCATGCCTTCCCTGACCCAGAACGCAACCTGCAGCTGATCTGCACGGGACAGAAAGCTCTACTGCCTCCAACTAAACCTCCTCAGTGCAGGAATCACTGGTATGATTACCATGTGATTACCATGGCTGGAATACAGTCAGGTATTCCAGATACCAGCAAAAGTCGCTGAGAAACCAAGAGGTGTGCACCGAGGGTCACATTGTCCAAGCCTACTGCACCTTCTAGACTCTGCCCACAAAGGCTGGGAGTTAATAAAACATCTCTCTCTCTCAAGGGTTTCTTTCTGGGTAGTTTTTTTGGGGGGGTATGAGATTACAAAACACATTTTTATTAGGTCATCTTAGGACTGCACAGCGTATCTTCAGCATCCCCTGAAGTGGTTGTCGGGACAACATTAAACCAGTGAATTGTAGCAACTGCCACAAGGGCAGAGCTGTAGCTGTAGCCAAGTCATTTGTAGGTGACGCACATCACACGGATCACTTCCTCCTTGACAGGAGCTCTTGAAGCCATCAGACTTTCAATCATCTGAGAGCGTGTATGTTCCAAGTAAAGCTACTCAGAAACCTTCCTGCTAATTTGCATAAATTAATCAATGCATGCACATTCTCTAAACTGCTAACTCACTAGGTAAATGTTGTGCTAGTTCACATATTAACAATTATTTGTTTAAATTACGTACCTTCTCGAAGTCTCTCTGGGAACAAATGAGAGCTGCAGAGGGCACCTTATCTATTAGGTGGCTGTGACTGAACATAAATCTTACTGTTTTACAAAATTAATACAACTTCTCTCTAAAAAGAGCTAAAAAGATACGGAACAAAGGAAGAAACAAATGCTGCAAGTAATTTTACTTGTTTGCATTCCCTAATTTCTCTACCATTCTAAAGGAGCAACTGCTGACTAAAATGGCCTAGATTTTCAAAAATGCCCCTCGGGGTTTTGACGTCTGAGATCTAATTTTCCAAACACAAAGCATCACTTCATCTAAACACAAAGCATCAGTTCAGCTGAGCTGGGCAACTAAAAGCCAGGGCCCATGGAATCGGTAGCCAGGACAATAATTTGCGAGCCTCCTCATACCAGACAGCCACCCTGCAAAAATTTAAATATGAAATCAAGCTGACAAATACCCCAGGGGAACTCACTTTCTGTTGACAATCGCCCAGTCTTCCGTGTAACTTCTTACACAGTCCCTCACGTGAGGGTCCATCTCACTGTTGAAAGAATAAAAATAGACACCTTCAAAGTCATGGATGTGATAAGGACTTCTTATACATAAAAAATTTCCACTTTGGTTCGTATTTATTCTTTCAGGTATTTACAGAGAAAAATTCTAGGCTTCAAGCCTTGCAGATGCTCAAATGCAGAACAATTCATTCCCTTGAGCGAGGTGTCACCCTGTCACCTCCTACCTCTCCTCGGGGACGGCCGACACGAGCGTTCGGCATTCTCGGGGGGTGTACACAACCTCGATGTCATCGGGAGGGAACTCAAGCAAGTCTCGCAGGGGTCCGGACTCCACCGCAATGGGGTGTGTAATAAGGTATTCTTCCAAATCAACCGGCTCCACGGCTTCAGTAAGCGGCACCTGGGAAAAGACAAGCAACGGAAGGGTCTTAAAGCAAGGCGAAGGGAAAAAGAAGAATCACATGCACATATTCTACTTTCTTTTTAAACCAGCTCTTCTGCCTTGTTGAAGAAACTTGATCTGACATCAGACGAAAATTAACCCCCATAGTGTTAACCTTAGCTAACACACATCACAAAGCTATTTTCCATGTCTTATCTTTTATCTTATATTTCTCTGGATATTTCTATGATGCATACCACCATCATCTAAAAAAAAAAAAAACCAACAAATTTTAAAAAAGGATTTTCATCTATTTTCAAGAAATTCATCAGTTTGCATCAAAAGACAATTTTGCACTTTATTTCCCACGTGTATGATTCCATATTTGTTTTTACCCTGCTCTGATCACAAAGGGAACCTTCACCCCGATCCAAGATGCAAGAACCCTCTCCCCCTCGGGCACGGCCGCCAGAGAGGAATGCAGAGCAGGGGCTGATTTACCAGGAACTCAGGAAGCCACAGAACTCTAACATTATTTTCAATTAAACCATTTCTCTGGGGAACACAAAACACAATGTTCGTCTACTACAGGTACAAGTTTAACCACCTCTTCTCCCTGATATTAGGACCTTTAGTGCCACGATGTCTCTGCCCATGCCAGGAAGGGACACAGTTCTAAATTAAATGGCATCTTTCCTGGACACAAAGCTTGCACCCAAAGCACAAGGAGTGACTGAAGAAACACACATGCAGGAAAACAGTAGATTTCACTGGCAGTACTGATCTCACCATACTGAAAAAAAATGAGCTTTTTTTAAATACATGGGAAAAAAGAATTGCATAAGCTGGATACAAACTCACATTGCATAACTGTGTATTTTTACATATGTATGTTGTATAAATACATATATATATTCTGATATGAGATCATTATGCTATGAGGCTGTACATAAACATAGACATTAAGAAAATGAAAGACTAAAAACAAGTTTTGAGGAACCTGTCTTTGCAGCAACTGACAGATTTCCTAGAGTTCCCTGGCACATTCCAGTGAGGCTGAGTCGTTTAATGAGTCACAAAAACACATCAAAATTCAGCAATTTTTCTCTACTACTTCCTCTTTCCTGTCGTCCAGAAGATTTCTGTGGGACAGGGAACTATCCTGTAGCTTGTCTTCTGTTGGACATGACTTTAAAAAGAACAGTTACTGCTGAAGTTTCAAATGTGCTTCTCAAAAAAATTGCTAGTCCAATTCCAAAATTCCAGTTTTGAAACTTCTATTGCCAGAAAGTTCTGAAAAGAATCAACTTTTTATTCAAGGAAAAAGACTTGGCTGACACAGAGGGTAGTGAAAGAATGCCTCCCATCGCAGCCAACTTCAATGAATACTCCAATTTCCTTAAAATACAGAAGGCAAATCTTTCAGCAGAAAAACAGCGTGACTACAGTGAAGTCAGACGAGATGGACCAGATGACTTTACACCAGATAAGAATCTGGTCCATCGAAAAGATGTCTAGAAACTCAGTATTTAGTCCTGCAATTTAGGTAAAAAGGTACAGATTAATTTCTGTGTAAAGAAATGCACCATCATCTATTTAACTCTGACCCTGTAACCTTTTTTCCCCTTCTAATCTCAAACTCTTGAAATGAACTTAAAAGCATGCAATTTGGAGAACTTTTGAAAATACAAACCAGATACTTTTAACCGTTTTCATCACTGCAGAGCTTGTCGTTGCTCTTTCCCACGTTACAGTTCACATGTCATCACCTCACACTATCTGTTTCTTGCGTACAGACAGAGCAGCTCCACTTGGCACCCGATAACTGACAGAATGCGCAGCAGCGACGTGTGGCAGTTTATTATTGAGGAATTGCTAAGAGCGCGAGGGTTTTTTTCAGAAGAGCTGCTGCACAATACTACTGCTACTTTGCCTGCAGATAGTCCTTTCCACCGATAAACCTCAAACCTAAACCTCAAACCCAAACCTCAAACCCAAAGAAGAGTAAGAACCCAGAAATGGAGACTCTTTCCAAATAAAGATAAAAGTAACAAAATCACTGGGAAAAAGCCACAGAGGCACTTGGTAGCAGAGGTGCTGGGAAAAGGCCCACCCTCTGGTCCTCTCGTGGCCAGTCCTTGCCCCATCCAGGAAGCCATGCAGCTCTGTGCCAGAGACTGAAAGCACCACCGCTGGAAGAAGGCCAGAGGGTTAAGCTAGCCTCGGAGAGTGACTTCAAGCTGCTTAACTGACCCTATTTTTAAGCCTTAACATTTTAAGACTTACTTTTCCCCTTCCTGCTGAGCTCCCTTCCACACTGGCAGCTCCAGAGCCAGCATCTTCCAGTGCATTTGCTCATCAAAATGGAGTTGACCCTGCAAGTGTTGGGCTTCAATCCACGTGAACTCATTTCACAGAATCATAGAACCACAGAATGGTTCGGGTTGGAAGGGACCTCAAAGATCATCCAGTTCCACCCCCCTGCCCTGGGCAGGGACCCAATAGACCAGGTTGCTCAAAGCCCCGTCCGACCTGGTCTTGAACACCTCCAGGGATGGGGCATCCAGAACTTCTCCTGTGTGCCTCCCCAGGCTAACAAAGAGGAACCTTTTCCTCATCCCCTCCACTCTTTCTAATCCCTTTATCCTGATAAACATCAGAAAATTACAATAGATAAGGAAAAAAAAACTCTGCAGAGATGAGGGGGACACGCAGGACCGAGCAGACACAGGGCAGAGACTGCCACTGCCCGAGATGCACCGTGTTTCCCCATTCCTGGCATTCTTCATCTCCGATGCCACTTGTCCAACAAAAAGCATTGTAACGTATCGGAGCAGAGATGAAGGAACTGGCTACCTAGTTACGAAACACCTAGTCCGGAAAGGCGGGCAGTGCTTAGGGGGCCGGGTCTGCTCTCCAGGGGTTTCCAAGCCCTTCGTTCATCTCAGGATTAGGCCCAAGGTTGCACTTGACAATTTTCCAGTTTGTCTCCTCGGATAACTATTGTACCATGAAGATGTAAACAAACATAAAAGTCAAACCCAGAAGCCTGTATTAGACTCGCCATCTGTGCAGCCAGAAATACTGTCTAGCACCTGAGTAAACAGGCCAAACATAAATTCATGGTTATGAAGAGGAACTACCTCGTGTCAGACTATTGGCAGATAAAAGGCAAGCACATTATTTTAAGCTTTAGATATTTGTGGGGGAAGAAGTGATGAAAGAGGAGGAGGAAATAAGGATGAATAAACACACCAAAAGGAAAATGAACCCAAATGGCATCCCAGTGTCTGAACTGAACCACGACAGCTCCTCTCATGGCTCTCACTGCTAATGCCTTAACCTTTCCTCCACCCCGCATCCCTCTGGTTGTGGAAGAGAGCAAGAACAGACACAACATAGAAGGGACTATTCCCGTGTTAACTGCAACCTGGCCAAAGTCACCTGAAATCCTCATATGGACCCATCAGATCAAATGCATGCACCCAAGGAGCTCGACGAGTTCAGATAAAGACCAGTTTATCCAACCTCATCCTCCCAGCCTCACCACTGACCGAGGAGCAGAACCTGCTCTACCATCTTGTCTCCTAGTCTCCAGGCCCAGCTCACCTCCTCATGGTACCAGGAAAAATAACGAGGCACCCAACAGCCCATTCCCCAGCCTTGTAGGACTATGATACTTTATCAGTTTACAAAAGTCTCCCCCCGATCCTTGTGCACCCCTCTGACGTACAGCTGATCTCCAGATTACCACAAGAATAGCAAGTCCCACTTTCTGCTGCATACTAAAAGGTGTTGACATCTGCTGATGGGGGAACAGCCGAGGAGCTGTCAAGCTGTCCTCTCCCCCAGCCCGGCTTGTTGGCAGGCTGCAGACACCCGTCTTCAACACGATCATCAGACCGCCTCCAGGAAAGGCCTTTCCGATTCCTCCCGATAGCTCCCAGGAAGCAGCAGTAGATGCCTCCTCCACCAAATGCAGCCGGTTTTTCTTCATCACTTCCAAAGGCACGGCAAAAATTTCAGTCAAGTATTTGCAAACCTGCAGTCCAGCTACCAACCAGCTAATAAAACCTAAGGGGGGAATACTGGAGTGTTACTGTAAGAATGATTGTCCATTTCTTCCAAGAAGAGCTTATAAAGGCCCTCCAGAAACAGAAGCTGCACAGGACCTCTGACCATCTTCCCAACCAGCACTACAGAATAGTCTGAATTAACGGCAAAGGTGTGCAAAGGAAAGCCTGCTCCCAGAACCGCGATTGCTGCTCTTCTGAAAAATACTCTTTTTTGTGCAAGTTGCAATTGCAGATTTTGGACAACCTTGCAGACAATCCCTTAGCGCAATCTTCACTCAGTTTTTATCCCAGGATCAGACGCTCCACCTCACTCAGGGCAAGCGCGATGCTGGTGCTATTAAAATGAATATAACCGCATGGGGAGAAAGGAGCTGCTGGGCATGAGTAAGAGGGGCATAACCTGCTCCCTGCCCACGTAAACACCAAACACAACGCCCTGATAAACTGAACGTACAGAGGAAATCAAATGGGACTCTCTCTTTTTCACACTTACACAGCCCAGTTACCCCAAATTAAACACATCCCACACAAATAATGATTCTGCATATATGTCCTTAGCCCGACCACAGACACACACCGTCAGCTTAACTAAGACACCAGCCTGACTGATTTGGCTTATATGAACTGTTTAACACACGCGTTCCATCGGTGCATCCGTGTCGTTGCAGTTATGGCTCTCAGCAGCTGCATTACGAAACCCTATTTCAAAGGTTTACAGCTCTCCTGCAAGAGGGACGGTCACGCTTTCTTCTTCAAGGCTGTGTTATTCTTCACTGTTATATCCCCTTAAAAGCTTGAAAATAAAATTTCGTTTCCTATCGACTTTGTCCTTCTCTAGACAGCAAACATTGTATTTTGCTGTAGTTATAGTGCGCCGCGAGCCGAAACATGTCTCCATCCTATTTATGTCCTTCTTCTGAGCACCTACCTGTATCGTTGTCATCACTTACAGAAGAAGCATCTGCACAAATCTGGCAAGAGAGGAGGGGACATGGCATAACTCCACGGAGGGTAACACAAACCCCCAGTTATTTTGGCCAAGCTTCTCACCCAAGGGCTCCAGGAGAAAGGGCTGACACAGAGGGACAGCTACACCCAGGGCATCGTGCTGCAACGCTCATGGCTTATTCCACCCCACCAAGGAAGCAAAAAACAAAATGCAAAGGGCAGATTTGCATTAGACCTGCTCCGTCACGGCATTCCTGGGAACAGAGGGCTGCAACCAGCTCCCTCGTGCACACAGCAGAGCCCTCTGACAAGCAGGGCTTCCCGGGCGTCCCAGTGACCAGGAGTTTGCTGAGAGGAGATGCTGGTCCTGCACAAGGCAGGCAGCAGAATTGGGCAGGGTAAGGGGATCCAGACGGCAGCAGGGCTGCCTCACTGGCAAAAGCCATGGGAATGCTTGCCAGAGTCACTTTTCCACCATGTTCAAGAAATGACCACAGGATAAGTATTTAATTAGCATGCCCTTTAATAAGCCATCATTATGTGCCCTTGCCTGAAGAGCCTCCCCTCCAGTTTGCTGCCTTACTGAACCAGTTACACCTACGCTGGTACCTAACGACTAAAGGTCTGCTCTCGTGGGCACTCTGCAGAAGCTCCGTAAGGGATCACAGCAGCAACTAGGGCAGAAAAAGGGACAATTATTATCTCCATCTCACGGATACAGACTGAAGCGCAGAAAAAGTCCTGTGCAGATCACTGCTGCGTGCCCTAATGTCCACAGGCATTCAGGTTTTTGCCGGAAGGACTTTCCCTACAGGAAGACCTGGGCAGAGGGGATATTTCTAGGTCCTGTCCCAGATGTTTGCTGCCTAACTCCCACATGTTGTACTGAGCATCACGAGTAGCCTTGTGGGACACGCTCTAAGCAGCACACTGATCCCAGCGAGGATTTGGCAGACTCCTCCAGCCGCCGTCTGCCAGCACAGCCACAAAAATCACATTTCCTTCTCCTTCCCTCACCTCTGCCCTCCCAAGATGCTTATTCTCAAGGGGAACCACAACAGCATTTTAAATGGTTATGACGTGACGGCTTGGCAGGATGCATCTGGCAGGACAAGGTTTGAACCCAAGCTGCTCGTGGCCCAATCCAAGACCAATTTTCCTTTTATCTAAAATGAGATGCATAATTCCCAAGGGCAGAGACCCAGTCTCCGTGAGGATCACAGCACAATTTGGGGCCCTGTCAAAATGACAATGGCAAAGACTAAAAGGTTATACCTCCTGCTTCCTGTGTGGGAGTGAAATTCCCTGCGAGGACATGATAAGGGACCTTGAAAAATTAACCTTGCAGAGCTCCTCATCACAGGGAGGATCCTGACTACTATTTTTACTTGGTGGCTAAGCGCTTCTTCAAAATCAGGGTGATATTTCTTGCTGGTTCTGAAAGTAGGACAAAGTTCCATCTTAACTTCAATACGTCCTTAAATATTAAACAATTTATAATGTGATAAAACTGTAACAGATTGCGCCAAAGCTTCAAATTCTAAATTAATACCAACTTCCCACCCACTGCCTCCCTGGGCAAAATCTTGGAAGGAGGGAAGAAGCAGATTAACATTTCAAAGCTGAGCCCCAGCCTTCTCTGAGCTATCGCTAGGTCTCCAGGGCAAACAGTCACTTCCCTTGTTGAGCCCTCAGGAATGCAGATGGCCTGTTCTTGCTGTGGCAAAATCCAGTCACCCTTAAAGGGATACTGGTATCTCAGGGAACTGCAACAGGAGCCAAATCTGATGTACCCTAGGAAGGACTCGGTGTAAAACTGAGAATACAGGAAATGTAACACACTGAAAAAGCATAAAATTTGCAGGCAAGTTAAATAAGGTCATGGTTTAAAGAAATACATTTGCTAAACAGAGGCATCAGATTTCTTTTTAAGTGTGAACTACCGGCCATAGTCATTCTAAGAGGTTTTGAAACATGAGCGGTGCAACAGTCACCACTGACAATGCTCAAGTAATTAAAAAACATGTTTTACTTGCATAAACTACATTTGGTTTCACCTAAACACTTGCTCCAAGAATGGTCATCACCGGATCCAAATTCTAATCATTACTCGTCTACTGCCATCACTGCATTTCAGAAACCCCATACCCCTAATTTCATAAGCCTGATGACTGCTGAGCACAGGGAACTCCTGCGTTTCACTTTTTTGGCTGCATTTATAACACACGGAAATGTGTAAACGAACCAAGGAGATTCCTAGGCAATCTCTGCTTTTCATCAACCACAGACAGCTACCAACCCTCAACAAGGATGACACCTCCCCAGCCATTACCTCCACATCCATGCGTACTGCCTCTGGAATGCAGTTCCGTATCTCCTGCTCTGCTCTAGCTCTTATTACTTCTTTTGCGTGGCGTTTGGAAAGACGTAATTACTACAGAGAATAGCTGATAAAAGTCCTGCATTTCAAATTGTAAACCTGCCACAAAAATTTCTGTCAGCATTCGCTGTTAAGACAAAAATTGTTTTAGAAATAGTCTAAAGCCTCCATTTTTAAGATCTCAGAATATTTAGTATTAAGTTCTGGATTTTCTTTACAGAAAAGCCCAATGATCTGCTATGTGTGTCGAATTCAGGTAATATCACAGAGCTTGGAAAAAAAAGCCTCTAATGAAAGGAAATATTTGTAATATATATATTTGTAAATATACCTACCTAAGAGGGATCCTACATGTAACAAGTAACAGCCAGTCACAAAACCTGTGAGATGCTTTATGTACAAATATTGCTAGGTTATTTGCTATTATAACTGGTTGCTAATGTAAGAAGCCATCTGGGTATAGAAATATTAATATTAATCAGAGATTAATTAGTTATCTGGGAATACTAAAGCAATTTCTCACCAAACCCTGAAAGACACAAGTTATGCCTCTGAGGATGGGTAAGAAAAAAGACAATATCTTCTTTGATGACTAAGAATCATATAATTTCACCAAGAGAGTATCTGAAGAACACAAAGACTTTGATACAGAAAACACAAGTGCTGAGACTGATTTGCAAGACCTACCCTCTGATAAATTGTGCCAAAACTGAGAGCGCAGAGACGGAGACAACAAAAACATCAACGCTCCATTATTAAAGAAATGAAAAAGCCAAAGAGTTTGAGCAGAGACCGCAGAA
The DNA here is from genome assembly GCF_964106895.1 of Numenius arquata. Lineage (NCBI taxonomy): Eukaryota > Metazoa > Chordata > Aves > Charadriiformes > Scolopacidae > Numenius > Numenius arquata. Next base: position 59,331,077 of record NC_133583.1, read on the forward strand.
AAATCAGGGACTTCCCACTTTTGGCAGAAACGCTACATCAGATCAGGGGAGATGGATCCCTCCAGACCCTTAGAATCCACTCAGGCAAACCATGGTGGCTCTGAACTGTGCAAGCTGAACCGTGATAACCACTAAGGTGCATGCTCTATTGAGTGGAAAATACCTGGCACAGTCACGTTGCAATCATCAGTGGACAATTTATCCAGTGTATGGATTAACCAGGAGACATATGAAGATGCCAGACATGAAGATTTCCACATCGTGGAAAGCTGCCTGTGCTATTTAAGCCCAGGAATAGCACAAGAGGAGAGCTAAGGAGGCTTATATATGTGCCCAGGTGAAGAAATTACTGCATCTGCCACATTCACGGGGAGCAGAGCTTCACCTAACAAACCACACAAATCCGAGCCACCTTTGGGCATAGACAGTCCCAATGTCTCTATGTACCCGAGCAGTCCTGCCTGGAGATGCCAGCAATGAGCCCCTGCAGTGGCACAGCCATCATGGAGCAAGGCTCAGCCCATGGACCAACGCTCCAGGGATGAGAGTGGACCTCCAGCCTCCAGCCACAGAATCACAGAATGGTAGAGGTTAGAAGGGACCTTCAGAGATCATCTCGTCCAACCCCCTGCCAAAGCAGGGTCACCCAGAGCAGGTTGCACAGGAACACATCCAAGAGGGTTTGGAATATCTCCACAGAAGGAGACTCCACCGCCTCTCTGGGCAGCCTGTTCCAGGGCTCTGCCACCCTCACAGGAAAGAAGCTCTTCCTCATGTTGAGATGGAATTTCCCGTGTTCCAGTTTGTGCCCGCTGCCCCTTGTCCCGTCACCAGGCACCACTGAGAACAGTTTGACACCATCCTCTTGCCCCCTGCCCTTTGGATATTGCTCAGGATCGATGAGATCCCCTCTTAGTCTGCTCTTCTCCAGCTGAATGGCCCCAGGTCTCTCAGCCTTTCCTCATCAGAGAGGTGCTCCAGTCCCCTCATCATCTTCGTAGCCTCCACTGGAGTCTCCACATGCTCACGTGTCCCCTGACACAGGTTTACTCCTTCATGCACTCCCACAGCCAGTACCAAAGCACATTCCTCCTGCTCTCCTGAGCCTTCCGAGCAGCCAGACGGCTGAGAAGGAGAAAGCAGCTGTAACTCAGCTTCATCCTGAAGCGCTGGTCTTCCAGTCCACCCCTGCTTGCTGGGATCGTAGCAGCACAAGCGTGTTAAGACCGCAGGCAGACCAACAAGGACTCGGACTGAAAATTTTTACACTGCAATTCGAATGTAGTATTAAGATTTTTTTGCAGTTTAGGGTATTAGCAGCATTTCCACTAAACATCAGTCTGTTTATGCATTTTATTCCGGAAAAAGATGCATCACAACTAACTTTAATAAACAAAGAATAGGCTTTAATGGCAATTTTAGATTCCATATATTTATTAACAGGCCTGTAAGAAATGTTTTGTTTAAGTAACCAAATTTACTTGGTATAATAGCATTTAGTTAAGATTAGTTAACTCTGTTAATGTATAAACTGTTTAAGTTATTGCAGATAGATGAGCCTCATCAACCTTTCAATGGATACTGGACTCACCGACTTAACACACAAAATGCTCGTGCCCTCTGCAACTGGACTCGCTACTGATTTTAGAGCGGTTTTAATTTACTAAAGAAAGCGCCTGCACCAGAGCAGAGTTAACTGTGAGTAATCCCTAATGGGAGGAGGCAGGGAAGAGGATGTGGATGCCTCTCCCATCCTCCCCTCTCTGATGAGGATAGGCCAGTCAGCAAGGCAGGGCAAAACCTCCAGGAAATACATATAATGGGAGTCACTATTAAGCCTTAATCAGCTTTGAGAGAGCATTAAGACTTGGCTCATTTTCCTTTTCATTTTAGTGATTTCGGTGATAAAATTACTTGGCTCTGAACACTTCAAAACGCCCTTTTCTATGCCACATAGGATGTTGTCATGTTTTCCCTTGCAGTGTTTTCCATTCATTTGAACAAATTATCTTTTCTTCTCCTTTTAAATGATGCTAAAATAAACAATGAAAATATACAAAGGAACCTATAGTCTGTTATTGAATAATTAGATACTATCTTTGAATACACAACCAAAATCTGACATCCAATAAATCCAAGACAAAGCTTCAATTAGCCCAGATAATGCCCGTAAACCCGCAGTGCTTTATAAAGATATGTAAATGTCAGCACCTTTATTTTATATCCAGAAAATGGGAGCGCTGAAAGCAGACACGGTCAGATCACATCATGTCCAAGAATCCAGACCCCTTTATTCCCAGACTAATTAGCATCTCTTATAACACTGCTCCTCCTCATACTCACATTCAGCTATGCCGTAACATACACCAACAGAGAGGATATATTACCCCTAATCCTTTGGAAACAGCTGTGATTTTACTGTAGAATCACTTAGTATACAGTCATTCTGCTTATTTGCGAGTTCTGTGAAAAGCTGCTTTTGTAATTAAAATATACCTCTAAAGATTTTTAATTTAAAAAAAAAAAAAAAAGAAAATTTTGTTTTCTTAGGAAAATATTTGGACAATAACCAAAAACATTTCAAGGACTATCTTTGGCGCTCAAAAGTGAAATATTCAGAAATCCAAGATTTTGTAAGTCTTTATCAAATTTGAAAAATATAAACATCATTAAGCAACAAAAGGTGCCGAATGTAGAGCAAGACACAGAAACAGAGGGGCTACAACTGGAGAGAGGTCCAGATACCTAGTGATTATTTTCTGTCCTTTGACAACATCATCTGCCCTCCTAAAAGGACAGGGCATGTAGGGGAAAAAAACAGAATACAATGGTTTGTACCATTTGCAGGTACAAACCAAAACTCTGCTCTTCCTACACCAAAGCAGCATAAGAAGCAGACATCAAACAGCAAACCAAGGAATTCAGAAAGCTTTGGGTCGCTTAGTAGGTAACTCATGCTAATCCCTGACAATCCATAATCCAGCTTCATCCAGGTAAAACTACTGCAGAGATTCAGAGAGAGGAACCGGCCTCTGCCACGCTGCAGCATCCAGCAACGAGCAGAAACGAGTGGTGCAACAGAGGGTGAGCAGAGAGAGTTAACGAGCACCATAGCACAAGCAGTTGCTCATAGAAAAAATAAACTTGGAAAGAAAAGAAAGTGGTTAGTCACGAGGGATTATAATAGCCCATAGTAAACAGTCCGGTTCATCAAATAAACAAAGCGAATACCCCGTCCTGCAAGATGCTGGGGAATTGTCTGAAAGGAAGTGCAAGCTCTCGGCTCTCAGTGCATTCAATCCGCGGGTTTGGTGGCCCCAGTTCCCACGAGGGAATATTGAACCTCTCCATGCACCGAAGATGAGCAGGGCACGTGGCTTACAACCCAGACACGAACAGCAAGGTGCAAACACACACTCCATTTACCAGTGGATTTAGAGAGACTCGCAAAAGTAACTTCAAAAAATAAAATCTCCTTCGTCTGACTCTAAGACCTCACCAGCTCCTATTTCTCAGTAACAAACTGTCGGTGCTGTCTGTTCTGGATTTCAAAAATAAAAGCTCAGTGCAGCGAGGACTGCATCCCAGTTTGGCACGTTGGGTTATACAGGAAAAGCCTCTGAAGGCTTGGGACCTGTGTCTGTGGTTTGAGAAATGTGCAATTAAAATCAGCTGCACCTAAAGCGGCAGAAGGGTGGAGGCTGACAATAATAAACCGCAAGCTCCTGCAGAGCCCTTTGAAAGCAGTGTCTTCTCCCCAGCTCTACCAGACACTAAATTAGAAACAGTTCTGGCAGCACTTGGTCTGCTGCTCATAAAGCAAAAGGGAAGAGACTTGCTAAAATTCAACTGACAGGTTTTTGCATTTATCCTGGGTTCAACCACAGGCGAGTCTGTTGGGTGTGAGAAGTCCCTGCACTGGCTTCAGCCAACAAGAAACAAAAGGCCCAGCCAAGCACAGCGCGGAGAGCCCCTCATTCACAAAAACATAACATTTCTCCATAAAAATGTCTCCATTGGACTGCGTGTGATAAGACTCTCAGACAAATTTCCATAAGCAGCTACTGTTGGCAACTCTCAACAGAGAATCGGTGTGGACCTTATCTGGTTCATAACCATCTGCGGAAGAGCAAGGTGCACCGGATAGGAGAGACCACATCTGCATGATCATTGGAAGTCCTCCAGTTTCACGCTGCACACTTAACTTGCTGCCATTGTGGAGATATGTGAAACTCAAGTCACATGGCATTACTGAAATATCCAAACATTTTAGCGTAAATTCCCTATTTAAACTCACACTTACGTGCCCAACTCTAGGCTTTCAAACCAGTATGGCTGCACAAAACTGCCTTCTATTTCTTCTCTGTGAAAGTGTAATGACACAAACTTCTGAACTTTTCCAGAGCAAACAACTATTTCAGCTTCACAGCATGCTCTCTCTCTGCATAATGTTTGTTATCAAACCAGGAGATTCTGACGGGTGCCTAAGGGAGAGAAATTAACCCCAAATTCAGTACAAGCGAACCACTGTCGTATTATGCAGCCTCAGGATACAGACTCATGACTTAACTAAATATACTTTTCCTACAGACTGTCTCTTACAGACCACTGCTCCATGTTAATCATGCTTCTGAAGAGCATCTCGGCTCAGCATAGAATTTAATATGACAAACTAGGAGCTCATCACATCAACCATCACGCAATGCAGTTTGATAGGAAAGGCTCGGAGCCTGCTTCCAGTCAGCATGACCTTTTCCAGGATTTTTATAGATTCTTGCATATATTTACTAGAAAACACAACAGCAACAGGATAACGAGAGATAACAAAACTGAAGACGGGGCTGACAATACTGTGCCCAACAAATCCTGCACCAAGAATTAGATGTGAAGATCAACAGGACTGAAGCTTCAAGCATGCACACTTTGATGATGGCGGAATGGAAAAACCTTAGAAACAGGAAGAAAAAGTGGAAGAGACAACTCGGAGCGAAAGGAGGTGATACAAGGAAAAATGGTTATCAAAAACATGGCTGGCTTGAAGAGGTACACAGAAGAGATCTTGCTTTATGAAAGCCCTGGGGAGCACAGAGGCAATTCAGCCAACTTGTTCCAAGATGAAACCACACGTGAGACCAGTGAAGCACAGAAGCTGGTGGGACGGACATCCAATGGGTCCTTCAAAAGTAGGCTTCTACTCCTCAGCCATCCATTGCTGCAGGGAGGTGGAATCAAACACCCTGAGTACTCCATCCAGTGTATGCCGCTAATGGGGGGTGTCCCTCCCTATTACCTAATACTGGATTATGCAAAAGACCGTGCAGAACTGCCACGTCAGGGCTTTGCTTTATCATTCCCCACCCCTACAGAGCATCGCTGCAATAAAGCATTAGCCCTGGACACACCGCTCTCATCAACCCCTCCTCCTTCCTGCTCACTCACCATTAAGGCTGGGGACAGAGCTGATAAAGCCAGCCTTCTGCTCTCCTTGTACTCACACAGCCGATGCAGAGGGAGATGACAGGAATTCCAGCCCTCTGCAATCCCCAGCGACTCTGGCACAGCCGGATCTCCTTAAAGATGAGCTTTCAGCCTGCAGCGAAGTCATTCTTCTAAGCTAGAGGTCAACTTAGTCTTGGAGATCCCTTTTGAGATGATACTAGCTCCAAGGGCGCATTTGTGCTCTGTCTGAGAAAGCTTTAATGCTGGACGTTGAGCAGGACATGAAATGAGGAAACTCTACAGGATCCTACTCCAAAACCAGAGAACTCTCGTAAACTCAATCCACTTGTACAGACTATGAAATTCAGGGCACGTTTCCAGTACTGCCTGAGCTAATCAACCCTCTTGGAAGAAAACAAGATGCTATAATATTTGTTTTCTAAGTTGACTGCTGCAAAGGAAAACTGCTATGACCCGAAGCAACAATCCAAATGAAAGGAATACTTGCAAAAATACAGCTCCAGCCTGAAAAAGTTTGCCGAACTCGTGAAATTTTCAGCACCACGCTGAATAAATTTTGAAGGTTACTGGCAGGCCATGCAAGAAATCCTGACTTCATGATTCTGGCAACCTGGCCTACACATTTCAGCTGCTCTTAAACTTGTAAGTAAATATACATTCCTGAGGAATAACCACATCCAGCTTTCACAATAACATTTAAAATACCTCTGAAGAGTAATGAGTCGCTGTGGTCCCATTCTCAAGAGTGACAAGAAACACAAGAAAACAGCTTCCTGAAGTGCATGAGCTTGCAAAGAGCTCTTCATGGAGAGAACCGCACACACACACGGAATTCAGTGCCCAATCCAGGCTGTTCTGGGATAGAACAACTAACATCTGATTACAGGAGCCCCTTGTCCTACAAAGATTCTGCAGAAACAAATTGCCAGCCACACCAACCAGTTTGCAAGATGGAGACCTCCAAAAATAGCAGGTTTTGCATGGAATTCTTTTCCTCAGTGTTACCAGGGCCGCTCAGGTCAACAACCTGTCAGCACTGCAATTTCTTTCCAAATAGTAATCAAAATAACCACACGCATCACCTTCAGTCTTCCATGTTCCAAGCATTACTTACAGTTGTGTGATGAGAGACGCTGCCTCCAATATTGAGGTTTTTGAGAAGCTGGGGAGACCCTCCATACTGCCCTGAGATCTGCTTCCTGACTTCAGCAGCTACAGTTCTGAAACGAGATGGGGAGAGGACCATTATCTCTGTAAAAGAATTACACTGGAGATGATATATCAAATAGGTTTTACGCTGCTGCTGGAATGAAATCAAATACCTAGTGCGCTGGTTGAAATGAGAGTGTCACCGGGTGGCGAGAACAGACCTTGTATATTAAATTCCCAGAGAATCACAAAATTCTCACAAGGCTGCATATACACGTTCTTAACAGCAATTACATTTTTTTTCCCTTTTGTGAACTGCTCTTTTGTGCACATCTGTGGCAATAAAATGCATGTGACACTGAGCACAAATAAACTTGTTCCCAGCAGGCTCTTTCCAGTTCCTCCCAAGGAAAGCTCTCCTCCAGCGCTCCCCGCACCCCTCAGCAGTTCCAAGCCCGGTCACGCATCTGCTCCTGTGCTCTGCTCCCTCATTTTCATCTCTTGCCTATTTTCGGTTTTTGCAGTCACAGAGATGAGGACCGGCAGCCACTTGCCACCCAATATCCAACCCCTTCCACACCCAGCTCAGGGGCAGGAAAGCAATCCCACACCAGGTGGGGTGAAATGTCCAGGGAACAACACACGGGGAACAACCGACTGGCTCAGAACCAAACACCGTTTCCCCTTTCACGTAGGAAAGGTAACAGTGGGAAGAAGGGAACACACAACATACTGGCTAGCAGGGCACAACACCTCATGGTCTCCATGAGAGAGAAATCCCACCAGCGGGCAACTTTTCTTACCAGGAAGGGAATACTGATCATCAAAGACTGTCTTAACGAATGGCCATGGGTCAGGCCCCAACACAACCATCCATGGTGCTCCATCTCATTAGCCAGCAGCAAGCTGCAGCTCACCTCCGCAGCCAAGTTTTTAAGTACGGTGGAAATGGTTTTGTTTCCAAAGCAAACCAAAACCCCAGGTTCTTTCCACAAAAAAAGCATTTTGCTGAGAAGCTGCTGACTAGCCCTGGTCTACAGGACCTCACCAACAAGAGAGGGCTCTTCTCCAGGAGTCAACGCCCAATTTATTAGCGACAAACACGCTCCCAACTGTCATTCACTGCATCACAGGGCTGCGGCCCGCTCTGTCTCCCAGAACAAAGTCCCAACTCCAAAGAGACAACAACCAGCGCATAACATAGATGACAAGGTTGCAAGGACATGGGACTGTGTATCAGGGTGATTTTTTTTCTGCCATATCAGCAATTTTTGCAGGAATAGCGTCATGGTTAACAGACTCATTCCCGATCTCACTCAGGGGAACGCGCTGTCTATCTCCACGGGGCACGAGCGGCTAAAACCCTATCAAGTAAAGATGGGTAAACCTCCTCTGAGCAAAACCCTGACATCAGGGTGGGCTCCGAGCTTCGGAACTGCTGCGGCAGTGAACACCGGTGGGCAGGAACGGGGGTAAGGTGGAGGCAACTGATGTCAATGGAAGAGAAGGGAACACTAAAAGGGAACTAGCTGGGACAACCAAGCCTACCATGGAGAGCAGATGTTTCCTCAGGCCAGAGGATGGGAGTAAGATTAGCTAGAGGAAGCATGCTTGTAAAAAGTGGACTGCAGAAGGGAAAAAAAAAAAGTTTTATGTATTCTGGCTGCAAGAAATCATTTTGCTTCACGTTTGCCTTTATCCACGGGAGACTATGTTTTCACTTCTGGAGGGTGGCTTCTGCAAGCAGACCGAACAGCTCCTGCTGGGGACGGACAACATTCAGGCTGTCTGACTGCCCTCAGAAAAAACCATCTTCCCTGCTCCCACCACGTGCATGGATACACTCACAGACACACACACACATGAGAACACACCACGCGCACTGCTAGCATTTATAGGAAAATGTGGAATGTATTAAAATGGTTGCTTGGCATGGAAAACACTAGGCATCTGTGGCTGAGAGGATTTAAAAGCCTGCCCCCGGGTTGCAGACAATCTCTGCTTTAAACCCGATCTCTTCCTCGGTGCGTGTTTTGCGCAATTCCTGACCGTACGCAGCAGAGAGCCCTCCACCACACCACTGGCAGGAAAAATCAGAAACCACATTTTGCCGTGCAGCAGAAGACAGGAAAAACTAAAAATCTTTCCCCATTTTCAAGAGGCATACATCGTCTCCAGATGGAAAGCGTAGCCAGAAGAGGAAACCCATGCTCAGCTGTGAAACCACAGCCGATGCCTGGCCACGTTACTCAGCGCTGCTCCTCCTGCATGCGGTGGCTCCTTACGAACCTGGGACATGCTCTGTGGTAGATTCCAGAGGGGTTCTCTCAGTCCTTTCTTCTTCTGGATGCTGGCCTCAGCCGGGCGGCTCTGCAGCGGCGGGGAGCTGTGCTGTATTTGGAGCACAGCCTGTCAATACACCCTTAACTCCAGCCACGACGGTGCTTCACCCTGACGTGAAGCAGAAGCAAGCTGGGCTGCCATTACAGCAGTGCTTAGGGGCACTACGAGTTTGCACGGATGCTATCACACTGCCCGACATCAGCCCCACTGAAAAGGTCACTAGATGCAACCGGGGAAGAAATGTGGTAAAATAAAAGGGTGGCACTGATCAGCACGGCTTCTGACCATTGGTGGCATCTCCATGTTCCCCTGAAGGACAACCACAGAAAGTCAGAACTGAACAACCTCCAGTGGGTTTGACCAAGACACCATCATTACTTTCAAGTCTTAGTGGTCCCACCTCTCTAGCTTTCACAATTTCCAATCAAACCTCTCCCCACCTGAAGCACCTGGCTACTGTCTAAACCTCAAAATTCCTGAGGGGTTTTTTTTTTCTGCAGGACTTACTACTACCTGCTCCAAGCCTGCAGTCTAATCCACAGCTCTTGATGGCTACCTTTCTGTATCACTGCATTCACAAACGTATTGAACGCCATTTCCCCTACTGGAAAGCATCATGCTTCTGACATTTAGAAACTATCTTCTCATGTAATCTATCACCAAGTGCATTTATGGGTAATCCATACCCATTTGGGTTTGTGCCAACACCATCAGTTAGGTTCAATACCCCTCCTCCCTTCCTTCCTACTTGCAAGGTATTCACAAAAACCAGTCAGGTCCCCTCCCAGCCTTCCTTCTGTGAGGCTCAGCAAGATCAGATCCTACAACGGACGGGCTTTCTGCTCCCCTGATGGCTCTTCTCCATCCCAGTTGGCAATCACACCTTTTAACACTGTGTCTCATCCTGATTCCTCCAGATAAGGCCTTACCAGGGCTTGGTAGAACCAAATGAGGATTTTCCTATTGAGAAAACCCCTTAGCTGACTACTTCTAGAATTGCTTTCTCACTGCTTCATCACAGAGGTTCACAGTTTCCCTAAAACTGATAAGACACTTGCCTTCTCCTCCTCCAGTTCCAAAAGCTGTTTGTCCATTTCATTCATGACTAGTAAGTTCATGTAATGTTATAACCCTGAACGTTATTTCTAACTAGAATCTATGCTTCCTAAACCAACCTAGATTAAAAAGTCTATTACACCAAACCCAACCAGAAAAGAGAAATAAATCTCAAAATAGTCTCCAAATGAAAAAAAAAAAATCCATTTGGCAGAACAGAAGAGCCATTAAAGCTCTTGATAATTAAAAGGACAGATAAAAAACCTGCCTCTTTAATAACCATGTTATGTTCAACACGTAACCTGGGATCCTTAGACGAACATTCCAGTTAATTACAGCCCACGGCCTCATGAATGTCTATGTTTAAAGTACATCTTCCCTAGTCACTTCCTTTCTGACCTTCTTCACTGGTTAATTATTGTGTGTGCATGTGGCTCACACAGGGAAAAAAAAAAAAAAAAACAAAGGACAGGAAAAAAAAAATCCCCTTGGAACTGGCTTCTAAAGCAAAACAAGACTGGTCATTCTCAAAGTACTCTGAGCTGCAAATAACAAAATGAAACCATTTGTTTGCAGTTCCATGTTTCTTTACTAAGCACAGAAATCATTTCTGTTTCTACACAGCCCACCCCATCAAAACCAAAAATCTTTTTCTTTTTCCTTTTTTTTTTTTTAAGCTTAAGCAGCACTCTGGAAATATCAGTTCTTCTTTTTGCCTTTCCAAGAAAAGGCTCACCAAGACCTGTCCAGTTATGCCAAGCGAGGATAAGAACTCGTCCCTTTCACAGAAAAGGTGGGTCAGGACACAGCCATCTGGATCATCTGCTTGCAGTGATTTGAGGAAGTCTCGCTTTTCCATAGCCCTCCCCATTTTGAAAGAGCAATGCAAATTGTTTGACTCTCCCCATCGCGCTAATTACAAAACAGTTACTCCTGCCTGCTCATCTTGTGTGTCATGTGCGATTGCGACTCTACATTCAGCGGGCCTTTGCCTCTTCAGAAAGGAGACATGGTACAGTGAGGCATCTGCCCCAATCCATCGCAAAGCTGCTTGTTCTCTCTCTGCAGGAGAGAAAATTGTATTTACGCAGTTTACTTTTTAAAGTGAAAATACCTTTCTTTGTTCAGCCAGCTCACTTGTGTACAACTCTGCACATGGCTGGAGGCATCTATCCTCTACTCACTGTGCTTGGGTTTGACTTTCGAAGCCGAATGGCACTGGTTGTGTCCGTCTTGCCGCGGCAGTTGAGGTGACCTGTCCCTCTGTCCCTACGTGCTCCGCCTGGGCTCTCCTGCTGGTGGAACAGACGGCTCCATCCAGGCCCGAACCAGGGTGTGAGTCACCAGTTATGCGTGGCAGTGGATGTGGAAACCTGCTGGAGGGAGAGCTCCGGCCCTGAGCTACCCTGCCAGTCCTGCCGTGCCCTGGATGCAGCCCTCCTCCTCCTGCTTCCTTCGGAGTGAACTCCTTCCCCTTTGAGTGAGATGGGTTTGATTTACAACCCGAAGCTGAGGAAATACCCAGCCTGATCCCGGCTGCTGCAGGGTAAGCCTTAAATTAGCACAGAAGATGAGCAACAACACGTTCCCTCTTTCCTTACCACTGATTAAAACAGAAAACACCATACAACGCTGCCTGTGGTGCTCTTCTGATAATATTTGATTATTAAGGCTGAAAGCGTCACCCCTAGGCTGCAGCGAAGGGAATGAGCTCCCAAGATACCTTACTGTGAAAATCACCACAGGACTGGATTCTTCAGCAGAGATCAAAGTCACAGCTCACGTTAAAAAGAAAAACAAACAACCAAACGAGGAAGCCTCGTACAAAGCAGCAGCTTCGTAGCAGAGCCCTAGAGATGAACTGTTCTCCCTGCCTTCTCGCTGGCTTTAAGCGGTCAGAGATGTTCTTAGGCTTCCCAGAGCGCTGTCGAGTCCCACCAGAGACATACACAACGCCTGAACAGGGGCAGACAACGTGACTTTTGGAGAATGGGAAAAAGATGCTCCGAAGTCTCCGTTAAAAATGCTTTCAATTATCCATGATGGTGTTTTGACAATGCTAACAGCATCTGGATGTGGGAAGGGAATGAACTGCGACGAATATCCTGCTGCGACCACCACATTCCTGGCCTGATTCAGTGCTCGTGGAAGCCTATGACAGCTTTTCTATCAGTTTCAGTGGGTGCAGGTTTCACACCATCCCTGTTTACCCCAAGGCAGGGCAAAGGCGGCTGTCAGTCTCCCTGACACATCCTTCAGGCAATATAAAAGGGCTCTAAGTGAACACAAACATAAATTTAGTCTTCCCAAGTCACCTTTTACAGTCCCCCATCAGTACAAAGGGAGCTTCAGCAGAAATAAGGTCTGAACATAGTGAACAGAAGTGTTTTCCCCTCAATTCAAAACCATAAAGATGACAAGCTGTGATTACTCCAGAAATCTGTTCATATACAACGTAAACACCCTGGATGATGAGGAATTTCCAAATCACTGAATATCTGAGAGCAGGGTCACCCCTTTTCTGCCAGGGCTCTGCTGAAGACCCCCTCTAGACAGCAGCGCTCCATGGCACCATGAGGTTCCTGTTCACGCAAAAGCACCTTGGAAGGGGCTGGACCCACCAGGGTGAAAACAATTTTCTCCAGACTCCATTGAGAGCTGGAGACAGGAAAACTGAGAATTCTCAGCAACAGAATAAAAACCAATGGTAAAAATCCCACTCTGGGCTTTCTGCGAGGCTGAAATGCAAAGCAAAGTGGAAGGTATGGCAGGGATGTTATTACAAGTCGGAAGGATTCTCTGTAACTGTGGGAGCAGTAACGGAAGAGCAAAACTCTTTCCAAGCAAAGACACTTTCAAAATGGTGATGGTCTGACCAAAGAAGCAGTTCTGGATTCCCGAGATAACCCGATCTCAGGATGGTCCAAGAGCAATGACATGGCACTGAGACAGGGGCTCACGCGAAAGGCTACATGAGTTTGCCTGAACCGTATATATTGTGTGATGTTTAAGGGGTGATTTTTTCCTTTTTCTGTATTTGAACTCTAGAAAACCTGCACACCTTTTCCTCTGCCTGCCCCTGGAAAGACCGGAGTGCTGGGATACAACGCGCTTCAATCACTGGGACATTCAGGAACTCAGAACTGACCTTTTTGGTGGTGGGGCTTCCACGTCCAGTTTCTCTGCCAAGCAGCTCCCTACCCAGAAAATGTACTGGGATAACGTAAGTGGGAATCTGAAGGGCGCACAGGGGAAGGGGTGAGTGCTCGATGGGGACAACCCCAGAGGGGCCAGACCCGGTGCTTGGCATGGTCGGTACTGAACACCCGGCCATGCTGTGAGTGAACAGGCAGCTTAGCTGGTTCCTCAGGAATAATGTATTGACTGTTTGGTTTTTATTGAGACATCTTAATGAGCGAACTTCATCTCTGCCAGTGTGGATCCTGCCTTCCCCTAACACTCCTCTAGTCCCCCAAACACCGTATGAGCTGCACAGGGGTACTCAACAGAAGTACATCTGGTCTTACACCGAGACAGAAACAACAGCATACACCCAGCTGCACAAGTATTACCATGCTGCAGAAGGACATGCTCCCATATAGTTTAATAAAAAAATCATTACCAATATGTTTCCAGTTGAAAATTAACACTTTCAGGCAAGATTTCAGGTATTATTAACCCACTACAGTAAGTTTAACTCAGGACTTTCTTCTAATGGAGTCAAGAAGAATTTGTAAGTACATGTGATGGCCAAAGTTCAGGCTAAAAATCCCTTCTAGTTTAAAGCCTTCCAACAAAAATGCAGCGTGACCTGATCAGAAAGATACCTTGTAACAGGCAGTCTTAAAAAGATATTTTTTAAGGGCTGTAGCAGTCCCTGAGGACTGATGCCTCCAATATTTAAAGATTCCAGAAGCAATAAACAGACCCCGCGGGGCACCGGGGTTCTGTGCGGACCCGTGAGGTGCACCGCAGTGGTGGAAGAAAGCACAGGCAGTAAATCAGGGCTGTGAAGACCACATCTGTGGTCTTTCTGAGAAGCACAACAGCCAATCTAACGTTCCTTTTTTCTACCCCTACTGTAATAACCGGCTTCGAAGCTTGCATCCGTTCGGTAGGTAAGTCCTAAAGTGATTTACCTTCGTGGATCTGAACTACATCCCATTTGAATTACAGGCTATCAGGCAAACCAAGCGCAGCATGGCTATTTCCTGTGAATAAGACAAATGCTAAGTCTACCTCCACGAGTAAGCCAAACCGGAGGGCAGAGTGTGAAAATGTGACGGATCTATTCTCCCTTAAACAATGCAAATGGGGAGGGCTTCCAGCAGCCACCAACACAGCTCCTGGGACTTCCGTATGCTGCTTGCTTGAATCTCTCATCCTCTGAACAAATAACATTCACAGCAGCATACCCTGGGCCGGCACGAGAAGGGCTACAGCTCACTTTGGACACCTCTCCGTACAACATCTCTTCTGCCTAGGAGTTTTTGCCTTCACATGCACTGGATGGACAGCCCATGAACCAGGAACTGGAGATTTCTCAGAAGACAACACTACAATATGGGAAATCCCAGAGAGAAGTACAGAAGTCTTATAAATAAGCGTAAAAGAAAGAGCTGGAAATGCAACAGCCCGGCTCCAGGAGGAGCTGCACTCATTGCAGACCACCTGGGCCCTGCACAAACACTAAGCTCCACGAATGAACCTGACCTGTCAAAAAGACCACCTCTGCCTCCACAGAGGCACTGCTGCCGTTTGGTTGGTTTGAAAACACATCGAGTGGATTAAATCTAAAGGTACACAGGGGTGGCACGTCTGTGCTACCGCCCGATGAACTTATTGCACCGAGCTAGCGCCTGACGCAGGCAGAAACACCGTGAGCACCCACGGTGGTCACCCCAGGGCCATTTTATTTAACTTCCTGCCAGGGCTGCAGAACTCTCGCTTCTAGTACTCGTCTCTCATGTGACTATTTCTATGACTACAATCAAGAACCAGGAAAAACGGTCTGGCAGCAAATCCAGCTCTCCCCATTCCCGAGACCTTGATCTGTCACATTAACCCCTGGCTGTTGCACATCACAGTTGTCAGACAACCACAAGAGAGGAGCACTGTTTTCACCCCTGTCTTCAGATCCTGAGTGGGGTGGGATTGATGCCACTGCTCTACCTCCAACCTAGCCTTTTCCCTTGACCTCCTTTTTCTTTGTCTGTGACCCTTCTCCATCACAGCTTCTGTAAGCGCAGCTATTTGTACCTACAGTTTTCTCATTCAACGGCATGAAAACGATACTCCTTTCACTACTATCCACAGCCTCCTGAATAGCACCAGCGAAACTGATGGTTCCCACTTTCACTCTGCTGCTAGTTACGGTTCGGAGAGGTACCACGGTCTCCGAAGGCTGTCTGCTCAGACCTCCGCAAACAGGAAAACTCTGGTTCCCACCTGGAACCACATGCCTGACTTGGAATACAGATGTGCAGATACCTGGTATTAGCAGGGAGTTTCCTACAAATATTCTTCCTTAAAAAAAAAATAAATAAAACAACCAAAACAAACTTTGTAAAATACAAAGATGTTTAACACCGCAAGTCTCAAATGGCATTGCGGGTCCCAGGAGCTGTGCTAACATTACCCGGCTGCTTATCCCACACAAAAGGAAGGGAACTGTTTTCTCCATGTTGCAGCCAGCGAGGGGGCAGGGCTGCTGCTCCCAGCTCTGCCGGTGCCCGGTGCGGGGCGCGGGGGCTCTGCGAGGGAGGGAAGGCCAACCGAGGGCCGGGCAGCGGGGGCCGGCAGCCCCGCACCGGGCGGCCGGGAGCGGCGGGGCCGCCCATTGTGCAGCGAGCGGGGACTGCACAAAGCGCCCGGCCGGCCTTTGTTCGCGGGGAGCCGAACCAAACAGCCCTTTTCCTCCTTTTTTTTTTCCTTCCCTCCCCCTCACCCTCCCCCCCGCCCCGGCTTTCCCCAGGGAAGCGGCACCGCGCAGGGCGGACACGGCGCACACACCCTCGCCCGCATCCCCCCACCCCTTTGTTGCGGCCGGGGGGGAACCGCAGCCCCGCGGCGCCGGCCCGGGCGGACCCTGCCCGCCGGCCGGCCCGGGGGCTCCTCACGGCAGGCCCGGCGCTGCGGCCCGGCCCTGTCAGCAGCCCGAAGGCCGGCGGGCGCCCGCGGGCCGCGCCGGGCCCGTTCGCCCCCCGCCTCCCCTCGCCGGCCGGGCCCGGCAGCCCGCCCCTCCTCACGCCCGGGACCGGGCAAGCCCCCCCCCGCCCCTCCGCACGCCCGGGACCGGGCGAACCGCACGCCCCGCGGCCGCGCTACCTGCTGATCTTCTGGGCGAAGGCGCGGCGCTCGGCCATGGCCGCGCTGCGGGGCTCCGCGCGGCCGCTCCTCAGCGCCGGGGAGCCGGGAATGGGCGCCGTAATGCTCGGCGGAGGCGCGCACCCGCGCGGCGCAGCCGGCCCAGCTCCCACCCTCGGCGCTCGCCCGCCTCCTCCCCCTTGCCGGGTAGGGGCCGCTCCTCGCAGACATACGGCGGGGCGGGCGCGGTGAGCGGCCCCGCAGCCCGGCCGGCCCCCAGGTCCCTCGGCCCCGGGTCCCGCGGCCCCTCGGACCCCAGCGCGGCACCGGGCGGAGGGTGCGCCTCAGCGACGGGACCGGGCCCGCCGTCTGCCACGGCGTGCGTGGCACCAACCCTTCCTTCAGAAAGGGTGAAAATCACAGAATGGTTCGTGTTGGAAAGGACCTTAAAGCCCATCCAGTGCCACCCCCTGCCCTGGGCAGGGACACCTCCCACCAGACCAGGTTGCTCCAAGCCCCCTCCAACCTGGCCTTGAACCCCTCCAGGGATGGGGCAGCCACAGCTTCTCTGGGCAACCTGGGCCAGGCTCTCACCACCCTCACAGCAAAGAACTTCTTCCCCACATCTCATCTCCATCTCCCCTCTTTCAGTGTCAAACCCTTCCCCCTCCTCCTATGGCTCCCCTCCCTCATCCAGAGTCCCTCCCCAGCTTTCCTGGAGCCCCTTGAGGGACTGGAAGGGGCTCTAAGGTCTCCCCGGAGCCTTCTCTTCTCCAGGCTGAACCCCCCCAACTCTCTCAGCCTGTCTTCTTAGGAGAGGTACTCCAGCCCTCTGATCATCTTTGTGCCCCTACGCTGGACTTGTTCCAACAGGTCCATGCCATTCTTGTGCTGAGGACTCCAGAGCTGGACACAGTACTCCAAGTGGGGTCTCCCCAGAACGGAGCAGAGGGGCAGAATCCCCCCCCTCGCCCCGCTGGCCACACTGCTGGGGATGCAGCCTGGGATGTGGGTGGTTTCTGGGTTGCCAGCGCACGTTGTCGGCTTGTGTGGAGCTTCTCATCCATCAACACCCCCAACTCCTTCTCCTCAGGGCTGCTCTCCATCCATTCTCTGC
The DNA here is from genome assembly GCF_964106895.1 of Numenius arquata. Classification (NCBI taxonomy): domain Eukaryota; kingdom Metazoa; phylum Chordata; class Aves; order Charadriiformes; family Scolopacidae; genus Numenius; species Numenius arquata. Next base: position 59,348,508 of record NC_133583.1, read on the forward strand.
CCAGCCTGGATTTGTGCTTGGGATTGTACAAAGACAAATCCTCCCCAGCAGTGGTGTAGAAGATGGCTGGAATAGTGCAACAACCATCTTTCCATCCAAACAGGTCATTACTACCAGTCCCTCCATGAACATGTTGTATTTGAGGTGGTCATCCTGACGGGAAGAGGAGGGAGAGGTTGGGGAGTTAAAAAAAAAACCACCCAGAACTATTTTGGGACTTCAAAATAAGACTGAGCCTAAGACACATTCTAGCAGATAATTCCAAGTCAATGTTCCACGACATATGCTGTGCATTAATCTAAACCAGAGAACTATTAATAGCAATCCAGGAAGTGTCCAAAAGTAACGAGTGTTAATTCATCTGATTCCATCTGTTTGCATTGCGCGAATGTTTCCAGCGCAGTGCGACTGCAACCCCAGCACACCCAGTTTTCCACCAGCAGAAGCCGCTCATTTCCAGCTGCATACAATTATTCTGCTTTTCCGTTTGTATGTGTTTACGCCGGGAAGGTCAGGCCTCGAAATCTGCAGATATATACGTACGTGAGTAATCCCAGCGGAGTTAATCGGACTCTGTGCCCATATAAAGCCAATCCCGCCTGGGTAAGATGGTGTCCCGCTACGGAAATGTGCTGTCGCGCGTTACGCAGATGCAGGCACACACGCGTGCCTGCAGACGGAGACGGTGCAAAGCCAAGACCGGTTGTGTGCCACCCAGAAAAGGCTGCTCTTCTCCAAGGGGAGGGGAGAAAATACCCCACAAACGCCTGCCAAGGCAAAGACTTTTGGTCTCGATTTGCTGCCCCCACGTAGAGCTGCGCACGGGGTAAGTCCGTCTCTCAGAGTGGGCAGGAGAAGTCTATGAGCTATTTATCTTCTTACATCCTCACGAGCTGTGGATGTCCCATCCCTGGAGGTGTTGGTTGGACAGGGCTTTGAGCAACCTGGTCTAGTGAAAGATGTCCCTGCCCCCGGCCAGGAGTGGGACTGGATGATCTTTAAGGTCCCTTCCAACCCAAACCATTCTACGATTCTATGATGTGAATAAATTCTCGTATCCAGTGCGTGTGCTTACAAGAGCAGAGCTAAGCAGGAGGGACCACCAGAAATGTTTCCTCTTTCCCATCCCCCATCCTGAATGGAATTTCCTTTCCAAAATGGCATCAGAGACACAGGAGGGCCAATTTAGTCCTGCCTTAAGGGAAAACGTCACTGTCTTACTCCTTTATACTGAAACTGGGAATCCTGCATTTCTGAAAAGGGAAATCCTTATCGCTGCCAGAAGGTGCAAAGATCAGTCCAGCCCCACAAGCCCTGAAACGCAGAGCACAGAGTACCCAAGGTCGATCGAGAGACTTCTTCCATTCTAGGTTTCATTTTCCCCTCCTGTCAGTTACTGTAACTGACAGAAAAACTTGATTAATTTGTGGGACACGTAAAGTCAGCTCAGTATAATCCCCCAAAGCTACGTACAGCTTATTTTAAAGCCTTCTACACCTAGTTTGTTAGCGTGGGCTGTTTAAAGACCAAGGGTATACTTCAAAACGCAGTAATGACACGTGTGACTTTAGGTCTCTGATGAGCAGAGATGGCTCAGCTTGGAACAGTCACCCACTGCCTCACCCCACACAGGCATCCGAGCTGTACGTCAACTGTTTCCTACATCTCCAGAGTCTACAGCACAGGTCTCGAGGCAGCAAGTTGCTGAGTTTTGATGTCACCTTTGCTCATCTGTCAGTGTCCCGCTCTTCGCTGACTTCTTTTGCAGCTTAGAGCTTGGTCAGATGAGCTCTGGCAGACCCAATTCCAGCTGTTCATCCACCTCTGGGCTGGAGGCGGGCGACGGGAGGGTAGTCGGATGAGACGTGCCTGACAGATGTGCTCTGACATCTGAAACAGCCAGGAAGGAAAGCCTGTGCCTGGATACCAGCGTTTGGAACTGCCAGCCGAGGTGGGGACACACATCCTGCTCTGCCACCCGTGCCAGAAAGGCCAAAACCTTGCTGGAAGAGCAGGACAATAACTTGGAGCAATCAAGCTTTAAACTACCACATTAGTCAGGGAAGGGCCTTTGCACTAATTGTAGATCCTCACTGCAGCAGGCTACGGAGCTAAAATGGAGCAGGAGGAACCCACCTCTTTACAAATTATTTGTTAGTTCTCTCATTGAAGCACATAAATGTACAGAAGTATCAGCAGAGATGGAAAAACCCCTAACTCCACCCTATCTAATGTGGAACCTCTATGTACAAAAGGGAAAAAACATATGTATTTCTAATTGAAAGATACAAAATGGATATAAAATAGCTATCTATCAAATACAGTATATATTATGTGCTCTCAATGGGAGGGTATTGCTGTGCAGATGAAGAGGCTTTCTCCATACAGTTGGTCTAAATATGAACAAAACCCTTCAACTCATTTAAGAGTCAACATCAACAAGTGAATTTCAGAAAAATTCCTCACTACTTCTCAGGCAGTAACAGCCCAGCAACAGTCTACAAAGTCGGTGCCAATGACTTTAACTAGTGAGAGATCAGCGAGGGTGGTAGAAACATACATGTGACCTTGTAAAGAGAACCAAGAGCTTCTGCAGATTGAATAAATTTTGCAGTGCGGGGAGCATTAACCAAAAGAAATCAAGGAAAAAAGTGAAGAAACGCAAGGGAAAAAAAAAATGCAGCCTTTTACCATATTAAATCCAGTAACACCAAACACTAAAATTCGTGGTATCAATAAATCCTGCCTCCATATTGCCGGCAAGTCGGTGTGATTGATGTCGTGGGGTCGCTGTATCATTTTGAGTACTAAGGTGAGTGCTGCCACTGACAGGCGCCATGAGTCACATAACCTTTCTGCCTCTTGTTTTCTCCTCTTAAAAGAGAATTAATGGAAGGAAATGTTTTGTCTGAAGAAAGAAGCCCATGCTTTGCAAAGAGGAGAATGTGACCAACTGGACACAGAGACCCGTTCCGTGGAATTTCAGTCTGCAAAAAAATTTTCTCCAGGCACCTCTTTAGGAGCAAGCAGCTTCCTCCGATTCAAACCCAACCGTTGTGTGGCAAATTTTACCTGCAGTAGAAATTGGAACTGTTTTATTTTAAATTAGGGTGAAATGGTATGCAATCGATGATATAGTTGCAGTCTTAGGCTGCTCATTCTTCATAAAGTTGTTTGTGCATATGTATTGTTCTGAAGCGTGACTGGTGTCTCAGAACAAGGGTGGAGACAAATCAAGACTAACTTCAGTGGAGTGACTGTGTACGCTGCAATTAATACCTCCATACAGCCCAGCTTAATTTAAATTAATGAATTATCTGCTGCTCCAGGTAGGTGGTCTCTGAGAAGCTGGGGGGAGGGTGATCCTCACTCATCCTGGGTGCATTAGTGCTCCACCAGGACACAGATTAGGCGTATACCGCATTGGGAGTTGAGGGATGCTTTGAAAGGCGATGAGTCTCCACTTCGGCTGCTGTATTTCCCTTCTGGTTTAACTTCCTGACTTGGGGGCTGGGGGAAAAGCCCAGCAATTTATCAAAACTGTCATGTGGAAAGTCACCTTTTAGTCTTCTCTGATAAACCATGTAACAAAAAGGTGAGGAATGAGCAGGTGAGTCTAGATCTGCGAGCTGTATTTGGGCCAAGCACCTACCTAAAGTTCATGGCCTAGACACGGAACTATTTTCTTTTAAATTAGGGCACATATATCCATATTTACATCCATATAATACATGGATTAACACACATGTATCCATGAAACAACATCTCTCACACTGAAGGGGTGTGAACGAAGAAGCGTTTCAACCCATTCACTTGGGTACCTGTCCATAAACCGCATGAATCCTCTAAAATACGTGACTAAAATGTTTTTTTATCGAGAATGAATTTTACTCGGTTATAATCAAATTTGGTAAATGCATCCTGTGAACACAGATGTAACTCCTTGAGCCTGATAGTTATAAGATTAGGTCCTGCACGAAAAAAAGTATCTTTTGGATTGTAGCCAGAAAACTTTTTGCAAAAAGTGAACCAATCCTGTGTCTTATTTGTGAACAGTCTATTTACTCACCCCATCGCTTCCTTGTTCTTCTTACGTAAACTTCCTCAAAGCAACCACACTGAAAACATTTTCCACTGAAAACGTGTCCAACATAACTCAATAAACAATGTTGTAAATAAGGGACTGCAAATTCAGAGAGCCATCTACTGGCAGCTAAGTGAAACGAATTAAATTCATTAAGGGCCAAATCTCTGCCTCTCTTGGCAAGTAATTTCTTTAAAGATCAGGTGGTGTCTGGTTCCTCCCTTTCTCCTGGACTTACCTCCACTACTTCAGGTGGAGCAGCTGGGTAGACCCACAGACACTGCGGCAGGAATTGTGGCCGGAGTCATACTTCTACAGCAGGAAAAGTTCCTTTTGAGGAAGAAATGGAAATATGAATCCTCAACTGCACTAGCCTTTCTGCAGCCTTCCTCGTATGGCAGTATTTGATGTCTGCATCATTTTTGCCTTTATTCTTTGTCTCCTGGCATTATTACTTTCAGATTTCTTCATCTTAATAGATGGGTTCATGAACTTAAATCTCCTCAGATAAGGACTCGCGGTCTTCCCAACTGAGCTTAATTTCTGCTCATGTTTATCATTTTTGGGTAGTTTATGTTTCTACCCTGAATACAGCTTTCAATCTCTCCCAGTTTAATACTCTGTGAATGCCACTGATGTGCTCTTTATTTTCTCTTCCAGATATTTTAACTAAGATCTTAAATTAAGGGTAGCCTTGGCACAGATTCTTACAGGTATCCTAGTGGAGCCTCCTCTTCCCCAGCCTAATCCTGGGACAGAGTAAGAAAACCTAGTTTTGGATGGAGTGAGTGGTATAAGCAAAAGCATGAACACCTCAAAAGCAATCAGGAATCTAGCGAGGGGGTTTGCTCACACTGTCCATCCTGCATTACTCCTTGAAAGGATGGTGCACAAATTGCTGCCACAGTGGCTTCCACAGGCAGATGGACACACCAGGCACACATGAGCAGGCTGGGAGAAGGACCTCAGGGCCACCCTCAGTGGACAGAGTGCTCAGAGTCTGTGCATGATGGTGGGAACGTCTCAAGAAGCAACTTGGGAGCATCCTTTGTTCCCTGAAAGGATCCCTCAAGCATACGTGCCGCTTTGTTGCTTTACAGTGTGCATGCATTGACTATTAAACTTGAAGATCCCAACCTCTTTGTGAAGCCCCTGACGTTCTGGAGTAAAGGGTTTGCTTCAGAGACAAAATAGTTGTCATAGCTTTTAGTTTTTAATCAATAATGCTTCTCATCTTTATAAAGCTCTCTATCATTTATCTAACCATTCTATTTCCAGCAGTGTTGCTAAGTGCAACCAACCCTTCCACAAGCCCATCTGAGGTTTTCTGTTCTTAAATGGGTGGGAGCAACCTTGTTGTAGCCTATTTTAACAAGTAGTTCTATGAGCGGCAGAATTAACACAGCCTGTATTCCAGTGTTCTCCCTTTATCCTATTCCAGGGTCTCTTTTTAACCTGAGCAGCTATTTCCACAAAAACTGGAGGTATTTAGTAGCTCTGAGGCTCTGCAACCTCGATTAAATTGCAGAGCGGTTTCAAAACTTTCCAGAGGGAAACAGATCACAGATGGCTTACTTCCCTAGGAAATGAAACTAAAAATAAATGAGGAAAAATTCCCTTCCCTATAGCTCCTTCACCCAAGGTCTGCTCCGTTTAGACAACAGACAAACGGGTGTTTTGGAAAGCACACACTGTCAGCCAAATGTTTAATGGGCTTTTCCAAATATATTGCAGATTATTAACGAATGCTTAGATGACTTCCCGGAGGCAATCTAGTAGGCTAGTGGAAGATACGGGATTAGAAGCCTCGTTCCCCTGTTCCCCTGACTGCCCAGCAATTCGGTGGTATCTTACCATTCTGCAGTATTCGGTGGCTAAATGTTGTGTAACCATGGTGGTATCTCCAAGATCCATAAAGCGGAGAGTATCTTCTCCAATTTTCAGTCTTCTTGGCGTTGCTTGGTGTTACTGCTTGGTTTATCTATTAAAAAAGCAAAGAACACAGATTTTAAATATTTCCTTACTGGAACTGTATTAATTTAGTACAAATAAAGCTCAAAGACAGTTTGCATGGCCTTTATGACATTAAAATGTTGAAAATGTAAACTCTGTGACATTTGTTGGAAGTCTGTTGAATGCAATATGTTGTCTCCCACTCCCTCTGCAAATCTTCCCTACAGAAATAGGAATTAGTGAATGTGAAGAAAACTCTCTCTTTACAGATAGTTATTTATGGTTGCCTGAGTAATTATTTTGCAATCAAAGCTTTGTTTTGCATGATCTGACTGATGCAAAAACCAGAAAATAAATATCTTTATTCTCATAACCTGATTGCCTGGGGGATTTACAATGTATATCCAGATGGCATATTGTGTGGCCTATCAAATCAGGGCACGGTTATTAAATTTCAGAGCAGGAAGGTGCAGGCAACTAATTTCAGGCAAGGGAATAGTCATTTCATTTGATCAACTGAATAATTCTTTGTTCAACGTTTAGCCAAATCCAAGCCACGTTAGCTACTCAGCTCTCAATATTCAAGACCATACACAAACAGACAAGCACATTCATCTTTGTCTTCGAGAGTAAAAGCAAAGATGAAACTTTAAAGAACTATTCTTTCTAAAACAGGTCATAAAATTCTGAAAGCAGGAGGCCTGTTTCCTTCTGCACTGACAGATTACCCACTACTGTGGGGCCACAGTCTTTCATGAGTTCAGTACAAACAGCAAATGCTTTTTATTTTTAAATCTTTATCTTTGCTTGGAATATAGAGACACATATGGCGTGCGTGCCACTTTCTGTGTATTACCTCTCCTTTCCAGTTTTGAAAGGGAACAGTAACTACACATGAGCAGTCTTCAGGATTTTTCAGATTTTATCATGGTAGTGTTACTGCTATAACTCCGCTATAGAGAGACGCTAGCTGCTAGAGTTTGAAGGATTGCTAAAAGAGATGAGGACTGTGATCACTAATCTACAGGAACACAGAAATGAAGTGCTGTTCTCAAGGGCAAACAGCCAGCTGAAAGGCAGGGGAAGGATTAGAAAAGTGATCTCCTACATCCCCCTTCAAGTTAGACCTTTGAAAGAAGACGTCTGCTTTGCACATTTACACCCACTATCTTCTTTACTGATCGACCCTTCTACATGAAATATAATATATCCATTACATCCATAACAAAACCCAACATGAAATACATGAAACACCTACTGTTGACATTTGTACTGAAGCTTAATTTAAGATCATGTGCTACGACCATGTGCCGATTATAAAAAAATTAAACTCAAGCCTGATCATCTTTGACCAGCAGAAGGCAGTAAAATCACAAAATGGGAAAAAAACACCTATCAACCCAAACTCGTGCTGTTGAGCCTCAAGCACACGGAGAATGCGGGGACATGGTCTTTCTGTAGGTTGTCAGGCAGTAACACCAGTTCGAGACATTGAACAAATTCAAGTCACACCCTTCCCAAATCCTACACTTTTTTTTTTTTAAACCCTTGGCCCCTGATACAGCCAATGATCAATTTTAAGCAGCTTAAGACAAACAGATTAATGAAGAGCCTACTTTACAAAAGGCTAAAAAAACCCCAAATCCTCAGCACGTCTAGCCTAGGAGAAGGAGAGAAGACGCAGTTACTCTGGTGTATTTTCAGAAAGAAATAAAGCGGCAATTTGAACTGGAAAACACCGTTGGCATGTGAACAAACACCACTGTGTTTAGGCTGGAGATTTCAATATTAGCGGCCTCCAGAGAACTTGGAGATTTTGGACAAATTTTTCTGAAGTGGAGTCAAAAGACAGAAATTTAAAAAAATAAAAATAAAAAATAAAAACCCACAACAAACAAAAAAACCCCAAACCACCTTCAGAGTGGGGCGGGAGGCTCTGTGAGGGGCCGAGCTGCTGCCGCCGATGGCGGGGCTGGGCCCTGACGGCGGGGCCGGCCTTCCGCTCACAACCTCCGGCTTCCCACGCTCCGCCCGCCTTCCCGGGGGCTCGTCCCCGGCCGCAGCCCGTCCCGCCGGGGGGAGCCGGCCCGCCTCGGCCTCCTCCTCCTCCTCCTCCTCCTCGATCCTTCCTCCCTCCGCCACAGGCGGCGGCCCGGCAACACCCGCCCCGCCGGCGGACTACAGCTCCCAGCATGCCCCGCGCGGGTCCGCCGCCAGGCCAGGCCGGCTCCCGGAGCGGCGCCCGCCGGGAGCTGTAGTCCTGCGGCGTTCCCTCACGGCTTCAGCGGCCCCGGGAGGCCGCTCACCGGGCGGGTAAGCGGCGGCTCCTCCGCCCCCTTTACGGCGGCCGTGGCGATGGCGGGAGCGGGGAAGCGTTAACCGCCCGTCGGCTCCTTCAGGGGTGAGCGGCCGGCGCTGGTGCGGCGGGACGCGGGGCGGGATGAAACGCCTCAGCGGTGGCGGCGGTGAGGCGGCCGCTGCCGGGCGCACCCGCGGGCGGCGGCCCGGGCCCGGGCCCGGGCTGTGGTAACCGCGACGCGGCCGGCGGCGGGTGAGGGAAGAAGCGGGGCCGCCGCGGGGGACAAAAGACCGAGGGGGTCGGTGTGAGGGGCCCGGGGCGGGAACGGGCGAGGAGAGAGGCGGCTTCTTTGCCAACAGCTGCGGCTTGGCTTTAAACGGGTAAAACGTTCGGTCTTTGCTGCAGGATTGGAAAAAAAAAAAAAAAAAAAAAAAAAAAAGCTGCTTTTTCTTCACCTGCCCTTTATAAATTATTGTTTCTAACTGTCTTAATGTGTGTTTACAGCTAGAAGGGACTCGCTCCTTAAAAATGACTTCTCGGCATTATTGTCTGTCTGGGACTTCTGTGTGGATTTTGCTGTCACTGCTGCTAGTTCAGGTTCTTCCCAGGTAGGAAGGATGCGAAGGGGGTCTTGTCTTCACATATTAAGGTAGTCATGTTTAGACTTCATTCATCCCTATTGCTGTAGTTGCATTGGCAGGTTAGGTTGCTTTTTCTGTTAATGAAAATAAACAAATTCTGTTGTTAGGGAGGTTTTTTTCCCTCACTGTGAATAACCAGCCACCTCGCTGCAATCTTTCCCCTCTTACCTCTGGGCAAGGGGGGCTCTGAGAGTACAAGACTTCTGTTTTTCATTCAGAGGGGTGTCCTGCCGCTCTGTGAAGTTACACCGTCCTAGTAATCTACGTTCTAGACAACTTCTTAAATGAGACAACTTCAGTATAAAACCATTAGCTTTAGATTTAATAACAGGGGTTGCACTGTGCCTGTTGGGCTTGAATCCACATTCCCTGGGACTTTCTCCTGATGCTGTTCCATTAATTTCGGTGGAACTATTACTGATGCCTTCCTACATTGATGGGAAGAGCCTGCGTTTTTCCAGTGGAATAAATGTGCCTGTTTTGTGTTGGCATTCTTCTTAGAAGTCCTTTTCACATCTTTAGCATAATGCTGGGGAAGAAATGTAAGAGGAGGGAAGAAAAATGTGCTGCGATGACGATTGTCTTTTAAAGGAAAATGAGCTTCTTTCTCATTTCAATAATTTTTCCTTCAGGCCCTTTTGGAACAGTAGAGTTTGTTTCATTCCTAATTTTAGCCAGAGGGAGCTTTTATAGGTATTGGCTTTTAAGGCAGTGAGTGGCCCCTGAATAAATGACTGTCGCTGATGGATCATGTGAGGACAGGCTGGACCAAAGGCAGCTCCTGAAGAAGTTAATCTCACTGGCTTTGCCAGCTGGAGTCATGACACACCTCTATGCAAAGTCTTTCCTTTTCTTCTCCTTAAGAAAAAAGGGGGGAGGAAAGGCAAGAAATTAAAACCCAACCTTAAATTGTTTTTCTTCTCCTTCCCCTACAAAAACCCAGCTTAACACAAGGGTAATCAAAGTAGGGTTGCGACCATTTGTTATTTTCACTAGCAAAAAAATGCCAGTCTTCCCCCGTGTTTGTGAGCTTGCATTGCCTCTTGTGCCACCAAAAAGTTGTTGGCAGACTTTTATGAAATAACACAATGGAATGGCAGAAAAACATGCTGGGGATGGCTTGGGCAGTAGCCTGCTGTTTTCCTTGCCCTACCTCCAGATGGCAGAAACAGCACATCTGTGTGAGCACCTCCAGCCTCTGAAGACATTGGCACCCCAACATCTTCACGCTCTCAGCAGCCTTCCAGTACCTAAAGGGTACAGGAGAGATGGGGAGGGACTCTTTATCAGGGAGTGGAGTGATAGGATGAGGGGTAACGGTTTTAAACTGAAAGAGGGGAGATTTAGATTAGATATTAGGAAGAACTTCTTTGCTGTGAGGGTGGTGAGACACTGGCCCAGGTTGCCCAGAGAAGCTGTGGCTGCCCCATCCCTGGAGGGGTTCAAGGCCATGTTGGAGGGGGCTTGGAGCAACCTGGTCTGGTGGGAGGTGTCCCTGCCCAGGGCAGGGGGTGGCACTGGATGGTCTTTAAGGTCCCTTCCAACTCTACCCATTCTATGATTCTATGATTCTTCAGTTACACTACCAGTGGTGAGGTTTTACTTAGTTAAAATATGCTCCCAGTGGAGAGAAGTAGCATGGCTTAGTCTTTGGTTTTGATCCCCATTTGCTTTTGATCCCAATTCAATGGAGAATAACACGTGGAAAGGTAAATACAATGATACTTGGAAGGGATGTAAAGTAAACACTGATTTTATGATAATATTCTACTCATCTTTTGATGTTACCTATCTAGCAAGTTAATTCTGTACAAAATTATGTCACTGTTACTACAGGCATTTTCAGTACAACACGCTTTCTGTCTTGTACACATACGGCAAAACATCTTGCGCTTTGTCTTTCAGTTCCTCCAATGCATGTAAATTTTGGCTTAGAAAATTCTTGATTAGAAATCTGAAACTAATGCTGTTTTTAAAATCAAGATTTGTTTATTATCCCCTGATGTGGTAAAAAAAAACGCTTATTATATTCTTCTCAGCAGAAGAGCGTCTACTCTATGTAGTGAAATGCAGTGTAGCCCTTCATTTCCCTGCCAGAATGAGAGTGCTCGTGTGCCAGCACAGGTTATATGCTCTAGATCAGTTTGTTGTGCGACAGAGAGCTGCTGGAGAACATTATATTTTATTTAGCTTTGTATAGTAATTTTATTGGTGTATATTTGGAATTAAATGCTTTTATTACTTATTCATGGAACAAGTGATTGCTTCTCAGTCCCTGGAAGTGGAGGATTCTGCAAGTTTATTACTGTTTCTGGTCATGTTAGGCTTAAGTACCGAAGTGGGCTGGTGGTGATAGGATACCTTGTGTTCTCAGTGCCCATGGATATGTTTATATTCTTGTTTTTACAGTATCAGAATTGAACATCTTACAAGACAGCAATGGCTTTTCCTCTAGAATTTGAATATGGAGGCCACAGGGACAGATGAAGTAGAAAAGATAAAATCAAAGTTTATGTCTGCATGGCACAACATGAAATACAGTAAGTGAAACAGTGTATGGTAAAATCCTGTCTCCATTGAAATGAATGGAATGTTTCTTGTCAGCATGAATGGGATCATAATTCAGAAATTTAACCAATGTTAATAAAAAAAATGCAATATGGCCCTTGAAACCTTTTTTCTTTGATAAACAGCTCAAATAAACTTGTTTAGCTTTTTCTTTTTCAAATAAATTTGCATAATTTCTTTTTTAAATTACTTATTTTGAAAACAGTAAACACTGTATAAATGACACTAGATTTGAACAGGGATAATATGGAATCATCTGCACAAAAATATTTCTTATACGTACTTTTCTGGAAAAAATAGGATGGTGTGTGAAATGCAAAGTCCACTGAAGAATCTACTTCACATAGTTGAGTAACATACTTTTCCAAAGTTGAATTTGTTTATAAGCAACCAAATTTTCAAGTGTGCCCTCTACTAATCTATACTTAACCTTAATTTTTCTATTTTACCTCTAGGACTGAGGTTGCTCAGATTTACCACCAGGCTTCTGATAAATTGTGTTAATTCTAATAACTGAGCCTTGGAGGTGTCTGGCAGGATGAAAAGATACTTTTCTTCTACTTTAAGGCTGCCACAGGGCTGAAGGGGAACAGTAGTCATTACTAGTAGTCATTACTACATTACAGTAGTCATATGTGACAGGAAAAACTCAAGAAACTCTATGGACTTAGGATATGAAACACCACGGGATTTAGACTTAAGTGAAACAGCTACTACCTGGGAGCATTGTCAAAACCTAAAAACTGAATTCTGACTCTTTGAAATTGTACAGCATATTGTACTACTTTCTGTGTCTGAAATCTGCAATTTAATTTTGTGATGAAGTATGATTAATTAATCCTGCGGGAGAAGCTGTACCCTTCATGTATTTTCACTGGTCATATGTGAAGTTTATTGTATGTTATTATAGGGGTTGGAAACTTCACAGAATCGAATTACGGAGTAATGAATTCACAAGAGAGGCAGAGCAAGTGAAGCTCAGCTTTAGCATTTCTGCGTGGTAGTACCATTGTATTAACTTCAAACATTCATATGTGGCTAGCATTGTTACTTTTAAACCAGAACTCTCATCTGTGTTTTTATTAAACTTTGTTATTTATGAAAGCAAAACCCAATTTCAGTACATTTTCTCTATATTCTCCTTTCTTGGGTTACTTTTGGCTTAACCAGATGCTATTAGAAATTCCTTTCTGGAATCCTCTAGTCACAAATTTGTATTTTTTTTGTGTCTATTTTAGGTTGGGTGTTGAAAACAAAAACTTACTTCAGTAGAAACTCTCCAGTCTTTCTGCTGGGAAAATGTTACCATTTCAAAACTGATGGTATGTACACAGCACTTAACTCATTCCAGTCTTACTCAGCAGCAGCTCCGTGGATATATTTTTAATCTTCTAGAAAGACAGTAATTAACAGCTACGAAATTCAAAATGTAAATATGAACAGCTTAGAAAGTACTCATTTAATTGTCCAATGCCACCTCTAATGGCACCCATCCTAACCTGCTTTATTCAGATTCTACACTGAAGTCTTGTTCTTTCTATAAATATTAGTGCTGTAATTTGCACTTTACTTCATTTACATATGAAATCGAGATTTTCTTTCTAAAAACCTGTACAAAGAGTCACTACACCAGCACTTTCGTTACCATTTTCCAGTATGCAGTTTTCTAAGAATCCTTCTCTATTTGACTGTTTACATTGACATGAATCAAGCCGTTGCTTACGTGCAAGTCAATGATTCCACTGACGCAGTGATGTTGCCTGTATTGCTCTGTTTTGGGGGGGTTTTTTCAGCTGACCTATTTCTATTTGCCTTCCTGCAAGTTTGCCCTGTTTTCGTAACAATAGTTTTTTACTTACCTTCTAATAACGTATTGAATTGTAACTTCAATTGTGCTTTGCTTTACAGAGGCCGGTGAACTCTCTACAGATGGGTCCAATTTTGATAAAATCAACACGGAGATTTCAGGAAACGTCGAGGAGTTCCGTAAAGATTTTATTTCTAGAATATGGCTGACTTACAGAGAGGAATTTCCTCAGATAAAGGGGTCTGCGTTAACCACAGACTGTGGCTGGGGTTGCACACTGAGAACTGGTCAAATGCTGCTGGCTCAAGGTCTTATGCTTCATTTTCTTGGCAGAGGTGAGTTATGAGAGAAGATCTCTGTATTCTGCATGGAGTGTGATGGGTTTTATGTAGCCAGCATGGGAAGGGTGTGCTGGTTTTGGTTCTGGAGTTCCTCTCATTAGTATTGGAATTGTTCCATGGCATCCGAGCGGTGATCTACCCGACCTACTTTCCGTTTCTGAGAAAGGGAACACCAAGGTCTGTCAAGGGAAGATAGTGGAAACTCCTCAGAAGCTAACTGTAAAGTAAAACACCACAAAAATTTGTGATCCCGTACTGGGGTGTTGTTATTATTCATGCAGATTTCCAGTTCTCTTGAATCTTGCTCATTTCTTGTATTCAACGTATGGAAATGAGTTCCTCAGCCCATAGCTGTGGGCTATGGCAAAAGTGATGTTCTTTTATCAGTTTTAAAGTTGTACATTATTCAATTCTTCGAGTATTCATACATTGAGTTAACAGAAGGATTCTAATCTAACTTCAATACATCATTCTTTGTGTTGAAATTTGCACTATTTCATTTCCTCCCTTCCCTCTCAGTACTCACAGGAACTTCCCTTTTTTTCCTATCACTGTCCATCTCCAAATACTCCTTCAGTCACAGCTGGTTCAAGGAAGTGGCTTTAGGAGACTTGGAACACTTTCTGCTTTCAAAGGCGAAGCGTGAACGTCCTCCCCGTTCTTCCAAGCTGAGCCATGTCCTGTGTAGCGGTATTTTTGGTTCTCTTCATTAACCACCTTTTCTTTCCATCCTCTTCTCAATCCTTCTCATAATTGACCACGTTCCCCCTTTCAAACAGTCGGTCCTGTCCTGTCACCACTGCCTGTTGTCAAAATGATCCAAGACATGGGCCTGAAGCCACCCGGGCACGTTGGTTAGAGAGAATGCAGTGTATTGTTTGCTCAGCCATTTGTTGGATCCCAGGAATACTTTAGCAGAAGATAGTTCTGAAAGCCTGTTTTGATAATGCTTTGTACTTAGTGCAAATATGATGTAAGCTGTGAGCGCAGTCCCAAACCAGCTGCATCACAAAGTCCTCTTTCTCGGTGGTGTCATGACTGAACCATCAGACTGGCGTAGTGTTCCTTTTGCTGTAGATATTTAAGTCCTAAACCAGACATTATCCCTTTCAACTGACTGCAAATATCAAAACGTATGAAAATATTTCTGCTGAGAACACAAATCCCTTAAATACATCTTTTGTTATACATACATTTAAAGAAATAAAATCAGATCAGAAGACTGCCTGTGGGTAGGAATGCGTAATGGCTCATTCTCAAGTAACTCCAAACAGAAAAGCCCCAGGTTTCTATCTTTAAGATCCACAGTTACAAAGAATTCCTTGTGCTGTCCCCCATGCATCCTAATTTGGAAAGTGATCTGGTGATTCCAGAGTGCTAGTGTTTCTGTGGCAATCCAAATGTGCAGAAAAATGGAGTATGTATGGTCTTTCTGGAGTACTTTTCTCATCGCCTAGTCTTCTGACAGCTGGTGAATTATCTTTTGAAAAGCTTTTTATGAGGCCTGGGTAGCTTTTGAAACATATTTAAGTGTTTACATGAAGTTTTTCATCGCTGTTTGTTCTTTTCCCAGAGATGTTTTCATTATAGCTTAATGGTATTGTTTCTGTTACAAAGCAAAACTTGACTGCAGTTACTAGCTGGAATACTTCCGCTTCCACTGCTCTGTGGAATGTTCCAGATATTGCTGAATGATGTTGTAAAGGAGGTTTTATTTTAAATATTAAGGTATTGGTAAGTTTTACTTCGAAATGCCGACAGGAATAGCAAGGCCTGTGATGTTACACTGAGTTTATGCCTGCATCTCCCTGGGTCTGCAGTGACAATTAACATTAGGTTTCACAGAGGTCACTTGTGGTAAGGGGCATTGCCGCGGGGTGGTTGTCCCCATGCTGCGGAGGTTTCCTCAGGTGCTGGGTGTCGCAAGGAGTTGTTGGAACTTGTGGGAGAGATTTTCCAGCAGCTGAGAAGGGGAGCGTTACTGTTCCCTGGATCTTCTGAACCACCACGGTGCTGTGAGAGGAACGCTGCGCGTAGGAGGCGTTGTTAGGGAATCCTTTTGCTGGAAATGCAGACTGTAGATACTGTGCTGAGTAATGTTTAAACAAGTTTGTCTTGTCATCTAGGTAAAGAATACACGAACTTAGTGAATAAAGAAATCTTGTCTATTTTTCTGCTGTTCTGCTTTGATATTTTGGCAGGAAAAAGTGGGTTTTTTTACATGAATAAATCCTCAGGTTTGTCTACTTCTTTTAATACTGTGACAAACCAGAAGAATTAAAAACAGCTTTTGAAACTTCTTGTTTGACTTGGATAAAACTTTTTAGATGGTACTTAATAGCTAATTTTTGTATTTTTAATATGTAAGATAGTTCTAACCTATGCCTTGTATATTTTGTGTATCTTAACTGACTGGGATGATGGAGTCTGACCTACTGTCTCAGATAGCTTGAGTTGCTAACAGCTGTACTGTTAGTAGTGCTGCGTTTCACCTGTCATTCAGCAGAAATAAAAGCAAATAATATTCCACTTGAATTCTTTGTTTACATTTTAACACTGACATTTGCATCTCGGTATGTAAAGTACATAGTACTGCTTTGGGGAACAAGGGGGAGAAAGGGATGTGCTTTGCTAATAACCAAATATTAACCAAAAAGTTAATAATACACCTAAAATGCATCTTAAAATTTCTTGCTGCAGCCTGGGTCTGGCCAGATGCGCTGGACATTGACAGTTCAGATTCTGAATCGTGGACAGCCCATACAGTGAAAAAGCTGACAGCATCGTTCGAAGCATCGCTCACGGCAGAAAGAGAACCCAAGATCCTGTCAAATCATCATCAGGGAACAGTAAAGAGAAACTGTGATGTCAATGAAAAGAGAAATGAATTTTATCATAGAAAAATAATTTCTTGGTTTGGCGACTCTCCGCTGGCAGCTTTTGGCTTACATCAGCTAATAGAGTATGGAAAGAAGTCTGGAAAAATCGCTGGAGATTGGTACGGGCCTGCAGTTGTTGCACACATTTTAAGGTAAAAACACCTTTATTTTTTGTTCGTTACGGTGCCTTACACGTTACAGGAGAAGCATTTCAAAGTGTCATGAGATTACTTCAGCTTAATTGAGCATCTAACTGTTCATGAT
The DNA here is from genome assembly GCF_964106895.1 of Numenius arquata. NCBI lineage: Eukaryota > Metazoa > Chordata > Aves > Charadriiformes > Scolopacidae > Numenius > Numenius arquata. The sequence continues at coordinate 59,365,344 of NC_133583.1, forward strand.
GTAAAATGTCCATATTAGTAGCAATTTAGAGGTTTTTCAGAGGCAGGAAGGGAAACAGCAGTAGGTGCAGGAATGGAACATTGAGCCTTTGCTCCACCTTATTTCAGGAAAAAAACAACATTCCTGTTTTCCTGTTCCTCGGGCAGAAGTCCCAAGTACCTCTCCCAAACCTGGGGTTTTAAGTAGAGCTACGTTTAATGAAATGTTCTAAAAACTAACCACTCTTTCAACCTTGGAACATGCATAACATTATAGATTTTTTTTTTTTTTTTTATACTGTAACCTGGGGGCTGTAATGTACTGATAGTGTAATGAAATGTCAGAGCTAAAATTGATGTTTTCAGCATTTCTTTGCACACATCAAATTCTTGTGAAACTGTAAATGTATGGGACTATTAATATTATAATTACATCACAGTAAAAGTAAAGGGTCTGTGACATTCAGTGTGGTTAAAAAAAAAAAGTCGAAAGTCAAATTTCTCCATACTGTGTGCCTTTACATGCCATTTCTTTGAATGCTACTGATTTTTTTGGTTTGGTTTGGTTTTTTTACAGCCTTACATCGTTGCGTTCTTAGCGAATTCCAGTTTACCTATAAACTGAATCACTAATAATTCATTTAAGCAGCAGAAGCCAAAGTTCGTACATTCATCTATATATATATGTGAATAGGAGAGTTCAATACTTCGTATGAAAGTATATTGATCTTAAGGGAACCTGTACTGAAATAATCAGGTGTCTACGTGTGCATACATGCACATGCAGACAGTGATGGGACACATTATTTATGTGTCTTCTTCTATTTTTTTTCTGAAACGGTCAAAATTCTTTTTGCTTGCTTTAAATTGCAGTAGCCTCTTTACCTAATGGGAGGGGGGGGGGATTTGGTCCAGAATTCCATTCAACACAAACCTACCCGTGATTTCCAACACTGCGAAGGTTTCCTTTCTCAGATCTCTGCTCTTTCACAGCAGCACTAACAACATATAGCTCTCTCATAACTTGAGAACGACTGTATTAAACGATTCCTCAAAATATATTGTGAAATAAAGGGATAGTGACCATTTAATGCAAGCGTGTATTCAAGTCAAAGGCTAATCTTCTGTTTTGAACAGTTTAATTTCTTTACATATGTTGGCCTTGATTGATGATCACGCTTCAGACCATCGACATACATTTTCTTTTTAGTTTTTAGGTCCATTACTCTTACTCTTTTGAGGATAGCCTAGTATTGCAATTATCTTTTGGGAAGTTTTGGTGAAACCTCACAGGTTTTTATGTGCGAGCCTTTATTTCCACAGACATGAAGTACTAACGTGTGGCTAGTTGTAGGAACTGAGGTCAGCTAGAGAGATCTATTGAAAATAATATTATTGTCAGCAAATTTAGCCTCTGTTATCCCAATATACATGACAGAAAATTGTTATAAACAGAAAGAAATTAGGTAGTGAATATGAATTTCATTGTAAGTTAATGTGTTTCATTGGGTTGGGTTTTTTTGTGGTTTTTATTGTTTCTTACAAATAGCCAGGCATCGTCATCTTTGCTTGGGAAAAACATGTTGCCGTTTACACTGGATCTTGGAATCCAGTGCTTAAAAACAAACAACCCACCCACCCTCCCATCTGTATTTGTCAAGAACGGAAGGTGTCTTGAATAAAAAATAAAAAAACCCAACAAAACAACAAAAGCACCAACAATAAAAAAGCCAAACCCAACCACAAACAATTAAAACCAACCTGTTCCTAAAAATCAAATAATACATGTTTATTTACTGTTAATTTCTTTAAAATCAGAGATGAGTTATATAGTTTTGTGTTTGTGCTTAGAAAAGCTGTTGAAGAAGCAAGAGACCCTGAGCTACAAGGAGTAACAGTCTATGTTGCTCAGGATTGTACAGGTAAATGTTTTGATTATGTAGATTTTTGCAAATATTTTAGATGCTTTTTATGCCTTTCAGTAAGCACTTAACAATAGAGCTCTAAAGGAAAAAATAAACTCAAAAATGGATCCTCAACATTGAGATTATGTAGACAAAGGGGTTGTTGATATATGCAGATGTTTGTTCTCTTTGAGAATCAGACATCGCGATGTTGCTTGTTTGGGATCTTACAGTGGGAGATACTGGAATTTCAAATCCAGCGAGATAAATTTTTCTTACAGTCTGCCTATTGTAGCTATTTATTTTGGATTTAAATCACTTACTAATCTGTTTTGTACTCACTTCAATGTCATTTTAGCAATAAGCTAGTAAGAACTTCTATGTCTTATTAAAAATAACCCTCCAAAACAACCGAACAGCTGAAAACAGTTCAGTTCGAGTAGATTTGTTAGTCACCTTTTATTTGTCTTTTGCATCACAGGATTCTCTTTTACCCATTTTTCTAGAGGGGAAAAACCCCACTGCACCAGTGTTTTAGAACAGTAAGAAGTCATTTTCGCTTGGAGTTCAAAGATGCGAGCAGGATAACGAATCCGAGTCAGTGGTAGCCTTTCCTCTGCTCCAACCTGGCATTTTAAATCATCAGTAACAGGCAGAGGAGCTAGGAGCTCTGGATGTTCGGGAGCAGAAAATGATGACAAGATAAACTAAACACATGGTGAAACTTCACACTAATGACTATAGTCTTTCAAATTGAAGCACAATTATTACTTCAGTAGCCAGGTTTAGCTGCCAGAAATTTTAGTTGTGTCATAACTGATCTTGGGATAGGACAGAGGAGACTGACAGCCCTGGGTAATCAATCAAACTTTTAAAATTCTATTAATTTTTCGCTTCTTTGTTCTGGTGATGATTTTTTGCATCTCAGTTTGGAGGGAATAAGCAATAATACTAAATGCAGTTTTTTCACTCATTTTCAATGACTGTTGTGTTAACTTTAGACAGTGAACTTTGAGTATTTATTAAAATCAATTATTGTCTTTTTTTTTCTTTAACATGTAGATGTTTCTGTTAGTTGCAAGCTTTCAAGTTTTAAATTACTCCTGTTAGAAGTTGTTTATATCAAGTGAATAAATATTTATTGGTTTTCTCCTAACTTACCCCTTCTGCATTTTCCTGACAGTGTATCTTAGCAGCAGCACATTACCATTGGGCAAAATATTGCTGAAAATAAGGAAGCATAACACTGTTTTTCATCAGTCACTCAAGAGTTATATTTCAGGCGGACAGTAATATTTTGAAGGACTGTAGTTTTAGTTTGTCAGACTAAGTCTTGACATGTTGTAGGTGTGTCTTTGTAAAAGCAAGGCATTGTATTTTAAATATGAACATTTCCGTGTGTCTCCTTTCAGTCTACAGCTCAGATGTTATTGACAGACAATGTTCTTATATGGATTCTGGAAAAGCAGACACAAAAGCTATAATTATATTAGTTCCCGTGAGACTCGGTGGAGAGAGAACAAACATGGACTACTTAGAGTTTGTAAAGGTATGAAATGAGAGTTCAATCATTTTTTAAATAGTAGGACTAGGTGATATGAAAAGCCACTTCATGATGGTAATCTTCTACCTATTAAACGTGTGGTGGTGGTTTTACAGTTGAAGGTTGTAAAGTTTGACTTTACAGATTTTAAATTTTCCTATTACAAGATCAGACGTAATTGCAGAGCACATGATGTCCCTTGGTAAAGCAGCGATAACTGTCCTGCTCCTAAAGTAGCTCCTAGCTGAAAAGACATTAATGCAGTGGCTCAGATTACAAATGGTAATTTAGTTACATATGTTATTAGAGTTGGGCTATATTAAGTATCAGTCAGCATTTTAAAACATAAATATACTAAATTCCGTATTCTGTTTTGTATTTTCTTAAATGTCAAATGGTTTAAGGTTGTTGCTTGTCTGTTCTTCCCATTTTCTTGTGTCTTTTTAGTCCCCTTAAGAGAGGGCTTAGAATTTTTTGATATCTTTAGTCACTATTTCAAGTGTTTTTTCACTACCTGGCCATTAGGATGAGTGTTTCGAAGGACAGTGATGCAGGAGTAGCAAGCAGTTACCATAAATAAAAATGAACTGGATAAAAGTAAGACTTGAAAAGAAAGCAGAGGGGAGGAAAGTCTATGCTGTCCCCTTTTTTTTTTCAGCAGAGGTTCTACTTAGAGTGCTGACACCTGAAGACGTACCGTAACCCTGCCTCGTGAGCAGAATAGTACTGCTCTTAGGGAAGAGATTGCTCTCTTAGCCCTGCTGCTTCACCATTTTCCATGCAGCTGTTTATCTGTCTTTACATTCTTGTTTTTCATTTTTAAAGAGCCACAATGTAGTAGTAGCATGAATATAATCTCAGAGTCTGGGTTTTTGGGGCTGTTTTTAGTGACACTAAGATTTTAGGGAAACATTTGTTTTTTAATGGCATGGGGAGACAGAATGATGAAGCCTTTTATTTAAGTGCTGAACTATTAAATCGATTTTCTTTCCTGATTCTTTTCCTTGTATTTTTAGTCAGTTGGTTTTGGAGAAGTTTCATTCTTACAGTTAGGAAGGTCTCAGACACGATCTATGGCAACTTTACTTTACATTCAACATTAACTGCAAAAAAGCCTTTGAACCAGCCAGGTCCGGGAAAGCACGCAGTGCCTTGGTTTATAAGCTACAAACAGTGGCTTCTGCAACTTTCATAAAGCTTTCTCAGAGAAAGAAAAGTGACTCCAGTTCTTTAATACTGGCTCTTATTACTGACAGATATCTACGGCTGCTTTTACCCTGCAGAGGCTTTCTCTATTTAGCTCTCAAAAAGACTCTTTTCCCAGAGTAAAATATGTTTGCGTGGCACTGGCTTTCGCAGCACGCTCACGTTATCTGAGCTTGCCTCGTACAATGGGCTTTACCGGGGCAATTTCTGCTGCTCATTTACCAAGCCTGGTGCTGCCTCTTGCAGTCCCTTAGAAGGGAGACTGTGATAAGAGGGCTTTCAATTGCATGTATTTGTCACTCCAATCTCTAGCCTGACTGTTCACAAGAAGTGACTAAATTTCTCGGGGTCTGGATTTAAGTTAAAAATGCAGATTTTAGAATGTAGTACAAGAGGTAATTTTTACAAAGGATTTTATATTTATGGAGGAAAATTGATAAATTTTTTATAATTCACTTTTACAAGAAAATTCCCATAGATTAAACAGTTATTCATTACTCGATAAGTAGCTTTGCTCCCTTCCTGCTTCGCTGGCAGAGGATGTGTCCTGCTCAGCTGTTTCAGCCTTTGCCTTTGATCTACCTAAAAAAGCCTTTTCATTCATATTTTAAATAAGCAGCCCTTTCTCTTAACCTGTAGAAACCATACTGAATTTGCCTTTGTTAGCATCTCGGGTGAGGAGTACAACGGTTTTTGTTGTTACATTACTTCATCATTGTCTAAGCAGGGAAAATTTTATCTCGAGAAGCTTTGGTCTGATTAGTACATGAAACATCAATCATTTTGTTGAGAGAAACTGTTCCCTACTTCTACGATGATAATGTAATGGTTATGCTTTTAATGGCTGATCTCTTAGAGGAGAGGATAGAGATATGACTGCCAGCTGATGGAGATTTCACTTTACATCAACTGATAGTCTTCTGGACTGCTCTCCCAATTTGGGCCAGACTCCAAGTTTTTGGACCCAACACTTGCCTAGTGCCAGAAGAAAAGCACTGTGATTTATGGACATTAAGAGGCTGTTCAGTTTTCAGAGTATTTAATGGTCTTGGGCTTCAATTGCATTAGAACAGTTGGGCTCAGCTTTCCAAAGCGCTCGATGTTGGCAAAATTCAGCTCTCACTGGAGTTGGTGGGATAACTAATGGAGAACTGTCTTAAGCCAAGACTGAATACTCACAGAAATGCTAATGAGCTCTGTTCAGGAATAGAACCTCATGAAAGTGAGAAGAGCAGAAATATGTTGAAGGGAGAGGGAGGAAAGTCCTCCCTGCCTTCTTCCGTTCCCTCCCTAGGTACTCCTTTTAATAGAGAAACGATCAAGGGTGTTTTCTTGGTGTCCACACTCTGTGACTGCATCCAGAGCTTGTGGGTGATAGAGCAATTCCGAATTCCAGTCCGTTAAACTACCACAATGCTCTTACCTGGGCAGAATAGCGTGTAAACAGGTAAATCCTGCTCCCCAGCACTAGGAGGTATATCCATAAAATCAACATTTTATGATGTAGTGAGTCTGCTGGGTTTGTGTGCTGTCACAGACACATGGGTAACAGAACCCAGCTCTCTTCAACGTGTGTGTGTGTGTCTCCTCACGTATTTTGGGCTGCTGTTTTAGAGCTGGATCTTGTAATCACTCTTGCTTTAACTGGCATTTCTCCCTACGGCATAAAAGTTCATACTCTAGACAGACATCTACATTTGAATGCAAAAAGAGAAGAGCCCCTGGGCCACAGAACGTAAATGTATATGAACTCTGTAAATTTTTATACTTTGTCTTTTGACTAAGCAACCTGTGCTCAACTTGTATAACATCACATTTTGTCTCCTCCCCAAAAATGATACTGTCAATTCTCCCAGTGTATGGGCAGCTCACAAAAAGGGAGGACTTTTCTCTGGAGTATCTGATGGTATGTTCTCGCTTTGGGCAGTTTTAAGCTTCTAAAAATTGAGTCAAGCCCCAGAAAATCACAAAGTCAGTCTTTATAAAAAAAGAAACAAAGTTATTTGTCTAAAAACAGTGGAAAAAGAGCAAAGATTTTAATTCAGTTTAATACTTACTCTGTTTAACACTGTCCTAATTATTTAATGTTCTGCTTATAGGGAATCTTAAGCCTCGAGTATTGTGTTGGTATTATTGGTGGCAAACCCAAGCAGTCGTATTACTTTGCTGGATTTCAAGGTTAGTGTTTTAATACGTTATGTCTCTTCAATATTTTTCTTTAAGAGTTAGGAAGTTAATATCGAACCAGTGGGAAATAGCATGATTAAAATAGCAAAATGAGTACCTTATTAATTCATCATATCTACCAAAGTCCAGTCATTTGTCATTTACCCCATAGAGTAATTGGATTCTGTAAAATGTACATTTAATTTCCGTTGTTGCATAAACAAGGCATAATTTATCTGTTTCCCCAAACTTGAGGAGCGTTTGCTGTTACTGTCTGGCAGTTCTTATTTACGTATTTACTTTTTACCAGTTTAAGTGGTGTTAGTTGATGCTTAAATGACAAGCAATATATTCTTCCTGTCAGGATGAAGCAGCACAATACATTTTTCATATGCAAACTCCGGAATATAATTGTGTGTTTGTAAAAGTAATTTTATCACCAAAAATTAAATGACAGTCTCATCACTTTATAAAAATTCTGCTTATACAAGCATATTTGATTATGCAAAAGTTAATCTGTCCTGCAAAAACCTATGCTTCAGTCAATGAATATCAGCCTGGCAAGCAGTTACTTGCTGGCTTTTTTTTTTTTTTTTTTTTTCAGCTGTTCTGCATAGAAATTGGATTGTAAGCAGTGTAATAATAAGGTGTTTTTTGAATTACTTGTCTTCTGTTTTGTCCTTGTAGATGACAGTTTGATTTACATGGATCCTCATTACTGCCAATCTTTTGTAGATGTCAGCATAAAGGATTTCCCTCTTGAGGTAGTATGGATATAGACCTGGCACTGTTTTCTTCCCATATGAATCAAACACTAATTATTTAGAGATGTTCTAGCTAGCTGCATCTTTATGGCTTTACAGTTAACATGTTATTTATCAAAGTTCTGCCCTTCTTTATAGGCCTATAATCAACAAAAATGACCAGAGGTTAAAAACTCAATATGGGCTTTTAATTTTTACTTCATTAATCTTCGTCTATTTCTTTTTAATGATCAGAAAACCTCGAAAAAAGATCATCACTTCATTTAAGTACTTTTCCATCAAAGCAAATAGACAATATTTGGAGTACTTAAAGCTGAGTTATTTGGATTTGTGTTAGTGAGCTTGTCTTCTTGGTCATTTCCCTTTTATTTTATTTTAAATTCAAGTTGCAATCAACATCATGGAGGGAATTACTGTAGTATTCAATAGTAGGAGCCTGTCGGCAGGTTGAACCAGAGATCCTATAGGTTTACCTGCTGCTTCTTTATGCAAGAATTCATAGTATTTCTATACTGGAATACGTGATTATCATTTTAAATGTAACTTTTGCTCCTAACAGCTTTGCAGGTCATTTTTTTTTTTATCTTCGTACTAGTGGAAATTTTTGAGGCAAATCAGTGAAGTTTGTGGTTGACTAGATGAATTTTACTTAAGTGTTCTGAACTGTTCCTTTAATGAGTTGTGGGCTTTTTTTTAATCAATCTGCTTTTATGAACAGTAGTTTCTAAGAAACTGAGAGGTCTGAAGGTGTAGGTGCTGCGTCTGTTCTTGCTTTCCCCCAGCCCCTTTCTAGGCGACAACTTTCTGGGTGCATCTAGATGTAGTGAATGCATCTTGTCAGGCTACACCTAGGTCTTAAATGTTTGGTTTACAATAGTGTTTTCCCTTTACTTTAACCTCTTAGCAAATAACTTGCATTGAAAATAGATAGAACTCAATTTGCAAGTACTGTGGGAAAACACGATCAGTTGCAGAAGTAGGTGTTCAGTAGTACTCACAGTAGAAGTACTTGGTGCCATTGTACAAACCCTCCTTCATCCTGTGTCCAACTTCCCCACGATGGTTCAGCCTCCTTGGAGCAACTCTCTGGGTGCATCCTCTGCTTAGGAGAGCATCAAGTGCTGTAGAACACAGTTGGTAATTAGTAGTGCTCTAGAACAGTAGTGGTTAGTAGTTGGTTATTAGAGAACTCATGCCACTGAGTTCTGTGAAGTTAAGTACTCCTAGAGATGGAGATGCAGCTTCAGAAAATACATACTACATTTAAATAAGGAAGAATATGTATTAATCTCCACCACCCCTGAAATACTAGTTACTTAATGTAGAATTCTTAAAAGTTCTGCAGTAAAGTCCTGTAAACAGTGGAAGTGAGTCACACGCAACTCTCAAACGTATCGAGTAGCTGATCTTAAATTGACTGTTTATGCTTAAAACATAAGTCAAATGGTGTGTAATGAAGTTGATGTATCTTCATGGCTTCTGTTTTGTAGAGCGGCCAGGAGTTAACTTAAAGTAAGAACAGCAGAGTGAACCATGAAAAGAAAGATCCATTACCATACATTGAAGTTGACCACAATACCTTAATCAAAATACCATCAAATAGTATTTAGTAAAAGTGCATATATATACATATATCTCACATGTACAGTGCTAATGTTAAATTCTAGGGCCAACTTAAAGTAAGCATGACATTTTTCAGTATTTATGCTTAACAAGGTGCTTTAATTAGCATGACATAATATAGAAGTATAAGATTCTCTAGAAAATTAGAGGCTTCTGAATTTAAAAAAAAAAAGGCATAGCAGCAAAATGTATAAAAAAATATCCTAGATGGAAACTTTCATTATTTTTAGAGATGCCTTTAGATTTGCCCTGTTGGGATATTTGGAAGAAGCGTTGGTGAGTCCCAGCTCTACCTATTTGTCTTGTGGCAGCAGCCAGAGATTATAACCAAGATCCTTGCCCTTACGCTAATAACTCCAGTAAAATACAGTGCCTCCTCTGAAGATTTTACAGTTTAATTGGGTAAGCCGCACAAAAGATAGGAAGAGCACAAAGAAGCAGAGCTGAAGTGACTTCCTTAAGGTCACTCTGTAGCTCAGTGGCCAAGCTGCAAAAAATACACATCTTTTTTGGGTTTCTGTTCCCATGACTGATCCTCCAGATTGTGCTGCAGGCTGGCATTAATATGAATTTCCAAATAATAATAAGGTTTTAAAATGTATTTTGAAGGTACGCGAGCTGCCAGCTTGGCTTGATCGCATCCTAATGCTTTTCTGCAGACGGAAAATATATTGCAATTTAATGCTTAGTGCATTTAATAGTATTATATCTTTGTCCAGAAATGTCAAAAGTAAACAGAAATTGCTTTCTTAGTGTGGATAGTTGCTTGTTAGATTTATCTGTAGGGAGTATTTTCAAAATTGACAAATTGTCCAGAATAAGTTGGAAATCAATCCACTCTGTATTGGCTTCCAGAATCCATTTGTTTGGAGGAATGGGGAAAAAAAATGCCTTCCCACTTCTCTTTGCTGCGCAGTGATTTGTGTAGCATTAAGACTTCTCCCTGCCCAGCACAGCACAACCCTGTTCCAGCGGTGTGGCTGAAATGCGGTGCGGAAGGCAGGGTGCGATTTAAGTATTTAATGACTCGGGAACGAATAGTCAAAATACAATTTCTGCATATAAAATTTGAACAGAATTAGGAGGAAAAACAGCGACTAAAATCAGTCATGTAGAAATACAACTTTTCATCTTTGCTTATATTTTTTAGCAGAGCTTTAATAGAAATACTTCTCTTAGGTTTGTAATCAGAAGTAAAGTAGGATATACTTCAATATGTAAAGCTATTAGAGTGACAGATCCTCTCAGATGAGGTAACGAGCGCTGTCGTCTTCTGAAGATTGACTTTTCTGACTGGGAAAAAAAAAAGATCAAAAAAAAAAAAAAGATAAAAGGGGTTTCTAGTATAGAGACTGCTTGATGTTAGCTGCCAGGGGCTGCTGTAGTTAGACTGTAGCAGTTGTGAGTTCTCCTGCACAGAGGAAACACACTGGTGGTGGTACAAAATCTGCTGTGTTGCTCCGTCCTGGTGTTGGTGACTGTCCTGGTCCCTTGGTCACCAGCGCCGTGAGCCCTGCACAGCTCATGCCTCAGCGGGAAAGGAAGTAGCGCAGAATATTCACTGGAGGATTGTGATCACCGGGGGAAGTTTGTGAAAACCACAATCTGCCTTTCAGCGCAGCGGTGTCTGCGGTGCGGCGCGGTGCAGCCGCGCCGGGGTGGCATCCGTTACTGAGAGCTGTAGCAGGGCTGTGGTGATTTAATAGAGGGAGGATGACGGGGTAGTTCTGCGTGTTAGAAGCAGAATAAAGAGGATTCCTTTGAGAGACAGTCAGTGGTGAGAAAATAATTTCAGTTATTAGACAATGAGCTTCACCAAAACTACAGTTCCTGTAATAAATAAACACATAGTCAGGGTAGGCGGCATATTCTCACCTTTTCTCTCATGGACTGTGAATGAGGAGCGTGGGGAAGGGGTTTTTGTAGTTGTTTGTTTTTCCTTATAGCGTGGCTGCTGATAGTGTCAGTGCACAGCGCTGCCAGAGCATCATCTGTCATGAAAAGAGATTTCACGTTAGGAAAAAAAACATTTATAAAAAGCCAGGGCACGTTGTTTGGGTTTTTCCTACTTGTGGATTGCTGTGATACCGTTTTGCTTTTGTGGGTTTTGTGGGGTTTTTAACCCATTTCATTTACTAAAGGCAAATGCATGAGGTTGGTTTATACCATTATGTCTCTTTTATAGAGGCCGGGGGAGGGAAGGGGGCAATGGGCGGTGGTAGTAAAGCAGCAATTGTGAGATAGTGCAAAAGCTGTTACAAATTCAATTTGCAGAAGAGCATTCACCTCCTCTGCCTTGGGAATATTCATAAAGTACTGCTGGGAGCGGCAGAGCTTTGACAGGTCTCAAACTAGCAGGGTGTTGTGTGCAAGTTTGGTGAATACAGCGTAAACAGCAGGTTTTATACATGGGGGGAGAGTGGAATTACTTGAAGATTTGCAGGGGGGTTGGAAGAAATAACTTCAGAAGCGTGTGCTGGGTTTTAATCCAAGTGATACATTGATTGTATGTTAAAGCTGTTGGTGGGCAAACGGGTAAATGCATTGGTCTGTGCCATTCTCAGCCTTAACCATGTATCTCATGATTTTTAATCTCGAAACTTGCAGTCATTCCACTGTCCTTCTCCCAAAAAGATGTCATTCAAAAAAATGGATCCGAGCTGCACAATAGGATTTTATTGTCGAACTGTGCAGGACTTTGAGAAGGCTTCGGAAGAAATAACGAAGGTGGGTGTCCAACTTCCCAGATGGATTCCTCAGCCAGAACGGCATGTGTGGACTGGGGGTGGATGCAGGGAGAGAATCGGCTTCGCTCTTCTAAACAGACATCATTCTCTTCTTGAGATTTATTGCTGCTTTTATAATCGTGAGAAATCGAGATTGTTTTTTCATTTAATCCGATTTTACCTATAGGTACAAGCCGGGGAGAAGCCGGGCGGCTGGCGGCCGAGCTGGCACAGACAGGCCCACGAGGTGGCACTCGTGAAATGGGAATATTTCTGCAGGCAGCGCTGGCGCGGCGGGGACTGTCCCCTGCCCGGGGCGGGGTGGGGGGGACGCTGGAAAGGCAGGCAGGGCCTCGGGAGGGAGGGTTTGAATGGAAGTAGATTTGATCAAGCCAAAATAGTGTATTATTTCTTGTTGGCGTCAGTGCTGTTCCTGATGGCATTTAAGTGTAAAGCTGCGTGTTTATGGTTCGGGGACAATGTTTTGAAGTCTAGGCAGCAGGTATCACCCAGCAAATCTGTCTGACCACCTCCTTCCGCCTGAACAATACTGCTATAGGTTCATTTAGGTTCAAATGTAATTGACATTTTTTTCCTTGCTTATTACAGCATATGAGTGTATGACGTACAGCTTTATTAATACGTTATATTAGTGTAGCAAATAACTCTGGTTTGTGATTTAAAAAAAACCAGACTTTGAAAGGATGCAGCGGTGGCAGAAGATGCTCACAATATTAATATTGTAACCACAGTAGTTGCCACAACAGCTCGAAGAATGAATGTTTGCACAGCATTTGGAATGGCCTGTTAAATGGTATTAGTATTATAGCAAAAAATAATTTTAAACTTACTATTGTATGTGATCTTTAGCAGATATTGAGGGATGCTGAAGTTGTTTCTTTGATTTTTACGCAGAGAGGTAGAAAACATTGAAAGTAGTAGAATTTCCTAAGCAATGGATATATGGGAAGTTTAAATAGTGAAGTTTCTATTTTTCTGTGTTTTCTTCTTCTATCATGTAGAAGAAAGAATGTAGGAACATGGTAAAAAAAATCTAATTACAAAATCAGTTGCACTGGAAGTTCTCTTCCTCTTTTTTCCTTCTTTTCTTACAAGTTTAGGATTAAGTACATTTCTTTTTCTGAACATAATGTTGTGAAAATACTCATGGCTGATTTAAGTCTTCGAGCTATTATCCTGGTATTTTAGATAGAAGTTCTTCAATATTAATGACATTATTTTATATAATTATATTTCAGGCACAGTCAGTTTGAAAACAGAGGAAAGTTTGGATACAAGTACAGTGTGAGAAACATTCCATGATTTTCCTTCACATCCTTTGTTTTTTTCCTGCTCTTCCCTTATTTTCCCCTTTGTTCACAATTTGAGTACGATGACTCTTGAGCTACAAAGCGCAGCATATCCCAGTGTACCCCACGTAGGCTCGACTAAAAAAATTCAGGTTCTAGCTGTTTCTGTGGGCAATAAGAGCTGGGAGAAAAGATTTAGCTTTTATTACGCGAGGATAAACCTTGCGAGCCATATATTCAGTGACAGAGAAATTAGGGCATGGAGATCTCAGGTCCAAATGGAGCTACTGGTGAAACTCCATCCCACTCACATTCGATTTACCCTTTGTTTCTGCACTTGCTCGTTAGGCAGCTATTGTTAAGTAGTTTAATAATACCTGGAATAGCTGATAGATTAAGGAGACCTGGAAACACATCCAGACTTGGGAAGGATGGATTTACCAACTGGCTGCAGTCTTACTTGTGTCTTGCTCTTCCAGCACCAATTCCGAGCAGGAACAGCAGTTTCTCTCTGGCTTCTCACTAACATGTAGCAGATCCAGGAGGTCAGCGAGAAGCCCTGGCCTTGCTCAGCACCTGGGGTGGCTCTGCCTTTTCCTGGCCGCTCTGCTGCTGCTTTACCTTGTTATTTAACTGGCACCAGGCTTGTCTTTCTGCTAATGCAGTGAATTGTTTCCCTATCGAGACCCATGACAGCAAATAAATAATCCATTTGGGCTACAACTGCATTCGCCTGTTTGTAGCCCAGGTTCTTGGCAGAAATGAGAAGTTCTGTGAAGAACTGGACTCGCTGAGTGTTGAACTTGGATGCAGTTCAGCACAAAGAATTAATTGTTGCAGTGACAACAGCAGCAGTCTGAGGCTAACACTGAAATTCTAGCAAATATTGACCTTCATCAATAAACTCTGCAGAAATCATCACGGTGGCATCCAAAGGACTTGCAAGTTCTTTAGTTTCAAATGATCTGTGAGTGAGATGTAGCTTGATAATAAGCCGGCCTGGATTCAGCCCCGAGAGGTGAAAGGATTTGCATCCCATCATCCAGAAACAAAGCATCTGTACGTCCTGCAAACTTTCTTTCTTTCTAATGCTCATTTCTTTCTCTTCTTTTGCTTTTGCTTATCACTGTGTGCGGCTCTCCTGTATCTCCTTGCTCTTTTACCCAGGTTTCACATCACAATAGCCAAGTGCAAGTAAAATGGACTAAAGTGGAAAATTTCAGAGCACAGTAAATATCAAGGATTTTACTGTGATTTTTTTGAACACCCCCCTGACTTTTTTTTTTTCCTTATTGTTTAAATATTATTTAGGTTTTTTACTGTTTCAGATTAATTGTTCTCATGAAATTACGTTTAGTGATTTTAGTTCTGCAGAGTGCCTACCTCTCAACTAACATAGCTGTGCATGTCACTGCATCACTCCACTGATTTTTTCAAAGCAGGTAAGAAATCTGAAAAAAAAAAAATTAAAAAAAATAAAAATCAGTGAACAATTAAGTATCCAAAAGAGCCTGAAAGGCTGAAACGTCTTTCCGTATTGCTGATCTCTTTCAGTATTTATCGTTCCCCACCACCCGCTTTCTACACACTCGGTTTTCTTATTTATAAATGTAGATTTTTGGCACCCCAGTTCCCCCAGCCTGTCCCTGTCATCAATCTGGTTCTAGCCACGTGCTCTCCATTGGCTTATTTACATAGGGGTATGTGTTTAAACTTTTAACAAAACCATTGATTATTGTAGATGCTGATTCTGCAATAAAAATTCCTCTCTGAGATGCTTAGTCGCCGCAGAATTCATACCTGAGCTTGAGGAGAACCTTACGGCATTAACTATTTTGTAGAGTCTGGGGGGTTTTTATCTTCTTCCGAGCGGGTCCAGCTGAGCTGAGAGGAGCAGCAGGTGGAGGTGAGCCGTGTGGGACAGGATGCGGGGTTAGGCAGGGAGAAGAAATGGAAGTGACTGTTTAGATTGTGCAATGCTTTTGTTTTAATATGATAGTAAAAATAAAGAATGCATTTTTTACTTTGCAGTCATCATCAGACAAATACCGCTACTCGCTGTATCTCTTCATTCCCAATTAACGTTTTCTCTGGTGTGTGTTTTCCATTGTAGATGCTGAAATCTTCGTCTAAGGAGAAATATCCCTTGTTTACTTTTGTGAAGGGTCATTCCAGAGACTATGACTTCGCTTCCAGTCCACTCCATGAAGAAAACAACCTTTTTTCTGAGGATGAAAAGAAAAGATTAAAAAGAATTAGCACAGAGGAGTTTGTCTTGCTTTAGGGACGTTTGACACGGGATTATTGGCAGCTGTCCAGGAGAACACTTGCCTTTTAAAAAATAAAAACAAAAAATGTATGTATCCTCCTCCCCCAAAAGGCAAGCTTGTGCTGAAATTGGTCTATTTTCATAAAGATGATAATGTTTTATATGTTAATAGTCTTTAAAATGTCGTTTGTAAACGTACGTACTAATTATTTTTGTTTGCTGGGTGAGTTTGTTGTGCTCGTGAAGCCAGCAGGCGTTGTGCACAGCCAGGTACGCTGGAATGTGCCTACAGCCCGCTCTTGCCCTCCTAAAAACCTTGGCCGGTCCCCAAAGCCGAGCTTGTCACCCCGATGTGTCGCTCCAGGACAAATCCTGAGCAGAGGCTGCCAGATGTGTGTGGGGTTTATGTCCTGGATGCGTATTCCGTAGGTTTTCAGACCACGTTCTTCTGTTTGTAAGCAAAATGTGAGTTGTGTGTTCCCGTGGGACGGGTGGGACTCGCCTCCGTCTAAGCCCAACCAGTGGTGAAGGCTGTGGCCGTGACACGTCCTGAGCAGCACGGGGCGAGAAAGGGCCGTTTGATCCATCGGTAGTAATTGCCAGTTGCAAAACTGATATAATTATATAGGCTGAATTGTGAGTTAAGATACTATTTAGCAGTATGATTTTATAATGGTGTCTCATTAAGCTTGCTTTGCAGCCTTAATATGAGGAGGGAAGATAAAGTATTACCTTTCCCCACAATTTTTAAAGGTTATACTATTAATATTAACTGCAACCAATCAAAGCAGCTAAAGACAATTATTAGAAGAGAGCGGTGTTTGTTTCCCGTTTCAGCTACTATAATGGTGAGGCTTCTCCTGTTACTGCAGCTTTTAAATCAAAGCAAATGGGGGAGCGGATGGTAAAAATTCTGGGCTGTGATTATTTTATTTTCTTTTAATTCTTTTTTTTTTTTTTTTTGATACATGTTATTGCTGTACAAATGATTACTTGATGGTGTGTGTTCTCAGATTGCAAACAAATGTACATAAAATAGTTTCATGTTTTAACCAAGTAAATGCGATATTTAAAATACGTATTAACACTGCTTGGAAAATAAAAAAGGTGTGAAAACATGAAACGCGTGTGCCTTTTATATTAATGTTAGATTCTCTACGAGCGAATATAATCCTGCATCTAAACCAATATTGTACGCTGTGAATACTCTGTTTATTTGCAATAAAGGCAAATTTTATTGTTGTGTTGTAAACCAAATGTTAACCTATTCTCAGGGCCGTTCAGGCACAGAAGGCACAAATGCTGCCGATCCAAATAATAAGCATCACGTGTATTCATTAAAGCACCTTTTTTCCCCCCTTTTATGAGAAAGAAGCGACGAATAGATAGATTTCAGGCGGAACCAGATCAAGTACATGTGTGTGTCAGGGCTGGAGCGCGCGTTTGCGTGCGTTAATTGAGTTAATATTCCAAAAAGCCAAAACGAGATTGTGTTCACTTGTTTTCAGGGGAAAAAAAAAAAACCCAACCCCACACATCATTTGTCTAAATTAGTAACCTCTGCGCCGTTGAATCCTACTAATAATTGGCATAATAGTACTTTTAGATGCCGCGTGTATGTGAGGATGTTTTGGCTTGATCTTCCTTAATATTTTTCATTAATAGCCCAGAAGAGGGAGTAAACAACATATTTATGGAATTTAGATGTCAAAACGAGGAGAATTGTGGATGTCAGCGAGAGCTGGAAAAGAGAAGATTCCTGTTTAGTGAAGCACAAGTTAAATGTAGCTTTAGCAAAAAATAATGGCAAACTGTTGAGCAGTTCCTGTGGGTGAGAGTGGGCAGGAAATTAGACACAAAGTTGTACTTTGCTTTCACATTTAAAAAAAATACTGGAATCCTGTGGTGCATCATTAAAAGCTGCTGTGGCAGAGCAGGGGACTGTAATTGGTATAATCTGGTTTCACTGATGCTCTCCTTTGCGCTTACCTTTCCAGGAGGAAGGCATCAACTAATTAAAGAGCAGAGAAGAAGAGGGAGAATGATCAGGAGGCCGCGGGGATGGATCTAAGATGAATTTGTAGCTGTTTGGGTTTGTTCCTCTATAGCTGAGGGGGGAGGGAGGAGAGGGCCGCAGTTCGTGTGCTGGGAAGGGGGAGAGGAGTTGGAGGGAATGGGAAAAAAGACATCTTTAGTTCGTGTACAACTTTGATATATGCCTCAGGTCATATAGACAAACACACGCATCTCTTTAAAAGACTTAGAATCACAGGATGGTTTGGGTTGGAAGGGACCTTAAAGCCCATCAAGTTCCACCCCCCTGCCCTGGGCAGGGACACCTCCCACTAGACCAGGTTGCTCCAAGCCCCATCCAGCCCATCCATCCTACCCCATGGCAGACTTCAGCCTCCATAACGTTACTGGGGAGAAGCCTGGCAATGGGGAAGACGTCAGAGGAGCGACTCTTCCCATACTGCTCCCCACGGGCACTTACGGATTGGAACCAGCAGGGGGAAAACACGGATGTTCTGGAAACATCAGGTCCATCATGGGCCGCTCCGTCCAGCTGCAGCACAGCCCTGTCCTGCTCTGGGGACACTGAGCCTTGCCTGAGATGATGAATCTTCCCAAACTCCACTGCCTGAAGCTCCTTAGAAAACCCCATGTGCACGTACCCACCTAAGCCAGCCGTGTCTTTGCTATTCGGAAGACCTTTGGTTTGATATTCTTGTGATAGAAATGGTCTAACAGAAATGTAAGCGCTATGGCGTGTAAGCGTTAAAAGCAAAAGGTAATTCTGCCATCCCAACAGCAAACTTCCCTGGAAGGGTGAAATAGTTTCATTTGTCCTGGTCTTTTTGCAACTTTTTGATAAAGAAACGTAACGGCTGGAACACCTTTGCTGAGTTTATTTGAATAGTGGATTTTTTTTTCCCCTTTTTGACTAAGAGCAAGAAAGACTTCAGTGCTACAACAGCACCTGGCTTTGGTCCTGTAACCTGTTAGCGAAGCCTTCCGTTCCCCACAGTGGTGGTTGATTTGAAGGCTGCTACAAAAAGTTGTTAAAAACTAATGGCTATTTTTAAATAATTGTTTTTCATGCTTTTTTGCCCAAGGTTTAAGCACAGAGAAGCCCATACCTTGCCCTGGTGCACAGTGTACAGTGGTGACACGAGTTAAATTACCAAGTTACCAGAAATTAATGTTTTTCGGTAACTACAGGGGACTTTAATTGGAAACCATGTTAATCGCATAGTAATTCTCTTTACCTCGTCTGCATTATCTCCTGAAAAGTGTGCAATTAATTTGTGTCATCGCTGTTGCCGCTGCTGCCTTCAAACACAAACCAAATGAGCATTAGTTACTCACACACCCAGCAGTGGCCCATTTTCTTAAAGGACCTTCACAAATCACCGCCTGATCACTCGCTGGCCTGACGGAACCAGACTGCACGGACCTCAGATGGCAAATCATAGCTCTTCTCAAAGTGGGAGATTTCAATCGCCTAATAACCTTTTCTTTTTTGATTTTCTGCCATTTCCAGTTTTCCTCAGAAGGAATATTTCTTTGTGTGTCTGTAATATCTAACGTTAACTTGATGCAACCTCTGGACTCTAAATGACTGGCTGGGACTCTGCCTGCCCCCTCTAGCAAAGACATGGAACTCATTTTTCAAACTAATCATAGAATCATAGAATGGTTCATGTTAGAAGGGACCTTAAAGATCATCTAGTTCCACTCCCCTGCCCTGGGCAGGGACACCTCCCACCAGACCAGGTTGCTCCAAGCCCCCTCCAACCTGGCCTTGAACCCCTCCAGGGATGGGGCAGCCACAGCTTCTCTGGGCAACCTGGGCCAGGCTCTCACCACCCTCACAGCAAAGAAGTTCTTCCTAATATCTAGTCTAAATCTCCTCAGTTGAGACCTCAGGGTGCTTTTTGATTTGCCTCTACCTGACCAGTGCCCAAAACCCCATCGCGCCCAGAACTGATGGTAGGGCTGTTGGTCCCTCCCCAGGCAGAGCTGTAGCTGGGACTGGGAGCCTGGGGATCCCACGTGGTGTAAGGTAAAGGACTTCTCCATGTGACCTGGCTGTGCAGCTCTTCCATAGGGAAACGCACCAGCCACCACATCCCTTGCCTGTTGGCACCTCAAGCCAAGCTCGCGACCTGATTTCTGACAACTCTCCAACCCGAAGTCTTAGACTGGGCTGGAGACTGGTGGAGAAGCCCAGCGCTGGTTTAACTCCAGGAGAAAAAGCCAGCAGAGACACTCAGGGATGGCTCTCAGGAAGGATGAGGCTGGAAGGCTGGTTTTGCCCCGTAATGACTCATGAAATGGAAATTTCTAAAGTGGCCGTTTAAGAGAGGGTGTTAGTTACTAAGGTCAGTAGAGACGACTGACCTCAGAGGGAAACAGAGCCTGGAGAATTGTAGACCAACTTCCAGAAGGCCTAGAAATGGAAAGATGCTCAAGACCATTACTAAGTTAATGCCCCTCTCTGGCCACCCAGCAGAATTGCTTCTTTGTGACCCCTTTCTTTTAAAGACTTGTTTTCCCTCCTGCCAGTCCCCCGGGCTTCAGCAGAGCTGTAAAACTGAGGCCAACCTGATTTGTTCCTGAAGGTCTTCAAGCAGCTCTGCTTCTGCGAGACCAGCTACGTGGGACTCCTTGGCGGTGTTTTCTCCCACAGTATTAACGAGACAGCCCTAAACGACAAGAACATGAGTAGGTAACTATGAACTACATAAAGGTGTGGTGGCAACTGGCGTTGAGGTGACCCCACACATCCCCTCACCTGATTTTCAAAGCCAACGCTGGCTTCATGTTCTGAACAAAACCCTCCTCTCTGGTTCCTGCACAAGGCAAGACTGTAAGATCTGGATCTACTGGTGGCGAGTTCACTGGCTCCCAGAGGAGTCGACATGACCTTGCACTTTTAAAACGACGTGGTAAATACACCTGACTGACATTTAGCGTGGTGACATGCCCTTAGTTAAAGCAGTAACGGTGAGCAAGTGGTTGCTCTACGTACATTAACTGGCACTTAAACACCAGGTTCATTTATCTGCAATCGGCACGAAAATGCAGTTGGAAAACGGGGAGCGTGGACGTGACAGAAGGCGTCTGTCCCCCTCCTGAGCTGTGCAGTGGCCATGGCAGAGTCTGCCACCGCCCGGCTGTGCCAGAGAGGCAACCACAGGCCCCAGTCTTGGGCTTTGCCCTTGCCTTAAAAATTTTTTACTGTAAGGACAGTCTTGTGTTTTGTTTTTTTTTTTCTTTAGCTCACCCCTCCAAACCCAGAAGCGTTGGTACCGAGAAGCAGCGAGCAGTTCGGTTATGCCCGATGCAGCCAGAAGGACACACCAGGGTATCTGGGGAGGCAGGGAAGGGATCTCCTGTTTGCCATTAATTACGGGAAGAAAATGGACTCACTCCGGAGACCTGATTTATTTCCAGAGTTATTGACAATCTCTTAACTGGAACGATGGAATGAAGAGCAACCGTCGGTGAGTTATGAAAGGTCAATAATGCCACAAATAAATACAAACAGCATAGTTGAAATCCAGCCCGCTTCGCGTTCTGTTTATGCAACAATTTCATCCAAGGTGATACAGCTTTTCGGGGAGGTTGGAGAACCAGCTCTTCTTGTGCTTCCGGGAGCCTCCACGAGGGCAGAATGGTCCTTTACCACCACATACCATGTGCGATCCCTGCGGCTGGAGCCTCTGGTAGCCTGTAGCCGCTTTCTGGCAGCCCAATGGTGTTACAGCCTCCCACCGTCTTGGTTAGGCCACACCAACATCATGTCCAGGGGTCTTGAAATGCTGGTAAATTATTTGCATTGACAAAAAGATGTAAAGAGGCGCTCGAGGGAGTCAGGATTGAGCCCTGAGTAATCATCGTTTGACCCCACGATTGGGTGCCTTCATGAGATGGTTTCTGTTGCCTAATTGGATGAACTGAGCTTTATAAACAGTTCCTTTCCCTGTTTGTAAGCAGTTCACGGGCAGCCGTAATTGTTTGAATCCACGGCGTGAACAGTAAAAAGAGCTTTAGTTAATGACTGCAGAAGCCCTTCTCGTGTGAGAGCTCTCTGGTATTTATTCACACCAGAATTCACGACGCTTTTGTTTTCTATGAACGCTGCTGCAAATAAAAACTTGCTCACTCTAATGTTTATGAATAAATGCGGTCGTAAATGCCATCAAAGCAAATCAGCAGGGTTTTATTTATGCAAGAAGATGCGCAAATAAATGTTTGCTGTTTTCGCCGAGCTCTGGTGGGTGTTTAGGCACGTGTTAAAACCACGGCTTTGTGTGCTCTCCCCTCAGCATTCACACGTTATTGTTATTTTCCACCTCCTCCTTTCCTACACTCTGATCCGGCCAGTGAATCCCTGTGCCCCAAGGGAACGTTATTAAAGTCAGTGTTTCGGGTATTTATCCACATCCAGCAGGTTGCTGGGGCAGTGGGTAAAGTAGTAGGATCACCCATAGGATGCCCAGGATCGGGACAAGAGGGAAGGGGGATTGTAATCGCAGCTTCGTGCTGTTTTCCGCATGGTACCCACAACTTTTTTCGGCAGATGATTCCCACAACTGCTTTATTGGCACGTGCCAACTCATGGAGCGAGGTGGGGTGGCGTTTGTCTTACACAGAAGAAGTGCGGGAGGTTATTGCCATCCTGTCTCAATCAGTGCCCTAATTAAATATAGGAGAGGATTTTCTTTTCAAAATGTAAATGTCAAGCCTTGTTAAAGAAAATTAAAATGCACTGAAATTGCTGTGGTAGGAACTGTGGAGGTTCTTAAGGTGGAATATCTATATTTATTAGAAAGGGAACTAGAAAAGGAAGTATTTTCTCATCAGAGTTCAATCCTTAAACCGGGCCATTTGGAAGTTACTTACACAATTTAAGGATGTTATGCAAGATTACAAGTTTCAAATTTCAAAACCTGCAGTTAGGGACTGGCTCCAGGGGTGAACTCTATATCCCAGCCTCTAAAAACTGTAAAGGAATATAACCTGAGACTCACCGCTTTCCAGGATTTATCTGTAAATCCCCCTTCTCTTATCAAGATCATTTGGGATTTTGTGTAGGCCACATTTTCAGGGGGTTAGACTTGAAGACTCAGATCGTTCCCTTCCATTCCCGAACAAGGAATTCCACCCCATTCCCTTGGGTTCTGCAGAGCACAATAGGAGAGAGTTTTAAAAATCTACATTCATCAATATGATAATCCCCACTTATAAATATCACTATATGAAGGCATCTGACTACTTCAACCCACAGAGACCATGAATCACAAGTATAAATCAGAACTTGCAACAGTCAAAACCAAAGTCCTAGATATGAATGCATTAGGATGGGGAGTTCAAACAGAAAACTGATAATTTTTTTCAAAGGCTTATAGAGAAGAGCTTCAGCTGATCACAGAGAGACGCTTCAGCTCTGAACCGCCATCTCAACCTGACCAAGGTCAACACTTTGGTCCAGACGTGTTTGTGTCTCCCCTGGAGCAGGTGAGAAGATGTGCTGTTTTCTGGCCGCGCGGAAACACAAAATACAGTACTTATTAAATCCAACAAGCTCGTGTCTTTGCAAATATATGAAGTTCTTTGGCCTTCGCTGTTCAACCAGTGGTTTGTTGTTTTCATGCTAATACAAATTCTTGTATTAATAGGAGCATGGCCTTGGGTTTCTCCATCCGTATGGGAAAAAGTTACTTGTCTGATGGTAAACAAAGAACAGAAGAATTGATTCACTGTCTTCACTTTTAAAAAGATGGTATGAAGCAATAGTGAAGCAATTTTAATTGTGACTGTGTAACACTTGCGATCAGTAAGATCATTTGTGTTCTGTTTTTAGGAATCGGGGTACTAAAGAGTACATACAGCATTAGAAATGCAAAACATGACCGCATGTTCTCAGGATTTTGTCAGTGTTACATGAAAGAGCACTTGTGCTGGGATGCTCAGCTCTGAGGGTATTCTCTGTTCAGCGTGTATTTACAGAGATGTATGAATATTTGATTAATGAGTCATGGTCTCTGGAGAAATTTAATAACTGTACTGCTGTACAAAGCCAGCTCCTTAACTGTTAACACAGCTGCCAATAGTGTCACTGACACTGAAGCCCTTTCTGCATCTAATATATTCTGTGGAGTAAATTCCTTCGTTACAAGAGAATCCATGGGACACATTATTCAGTTATCTGTTTTGAACTGTTGCAGGCTCAATTTACAGACCCTGATTTGTAAAGATTTTTCCAATGGAAACAAGCAGTGACACATCAACCATAAAACAGCAGTTCCATGAGGCTGTGGTGTTACAAAAGTTAGTTGGAAGGTCAGTTCTAAAGAAGAGATCCGTTAAAAATTCTTGCATGATTGATAATAAAATAGGTGTTACTATTGTCCAAATTGCTATTTTCAGCAAATATTTTGATAATATATCATAACAATATATTCAATATGCAGGTGAAATAAAACCTGTCAAAGCTATTGGCTGTGCATGTGCCTTATGTTCGTATAATCCAGTTTATAAAATGTAAAATGAACAATGGATGACAATATCGCTGTATATCAGACTGATCAGATTCTTACTGCTTAAAAACTGCTCAAGCGAGGAAAGGTTGTTCAGGGATCTGCAGGATGGGGCAGAGGTTTCCTCCCCACCATGACGCCAGGCCAGAAGCGCTCTTCATTTTTTGCTGAGCGGTTTCCCAAGAATAATTCACTGCTAATTCTATAATTTCTCCATTTTTATTCCTAATACCTGTGAAGAGATCAATTTTCACTTATGAAGTCAGGTGTATATTTTAGTGGTGTTACTCCAGTTCAACTGCTTTAAATAATAGGGGGAAAAATGTCAAAAAAAGATAAATTTAGTGCAGAGGCTTTCACTGGAAGCTTTAACTGCAGGTTAGAATTATACATGCTATGCAGAATTTCCTGCAACACTTCTCCTTTGGGCCACAATGCATTACAGCAGACGTATAATGAAGCTGCTATAAAATCCGTGGTAATTAAGGGGGATTTGACAGTAATTGCAACAGTGAATCAACTTAATTATTACCTGCTTCAAAGAGAGCTAACCTGATGTTATAATCTAACCTTTCCTACTTCTAAAATGAGAGATTAAACAAGTATATGTAGCATTTAAGAATTAAATCTGTTGAGGTAGAATTATATTTATATACTTTTCATATACATTTTATATATATGTGTGTGTGTGTATAGGTACAAAGCAGCTAAACGAGCAGCACCATAAGCTGACAAACTGCAGATGCGCTGACTGGATGCATTCATAAAATAAACAGAACCTCGTCTGCAGCGGAGAAGAACCAGCTTCTCTGGTCTTTGCTGAAAGCACGGGGACCTATAGAAAGGCCGTTGCTATAAAACGCTACGACACACACAAGCCTAGTTCCTTGAACAGCCTTGTAAAGGGGATGTGATGAATGCATTGTCTTTCTGGGCTTAATTTTAAGCAAACTATTCTGAAATACATTTAAGGTAGGCTGTAAAGCTGCAGAAGGGAGAAGTTGCTTGAGGACTTCACGGCCCTGCTGCTCACCGCCGTGGTGTGGCTACTGTCGTGGTGTGGCTACCGTTGTGACCCCTTGACAACGAATATGCAGTACTGGAGGTTCTCCTTTGTCCAAAACTGGTTTGCTGGTTTTCAGAGATTTTTCCCTTGAAATAAAAAGCAGCTTTTTACAATGTCTTCCAGTTGCTTTGAAACCGGGAGCTGGGCTAGAGAGCTCCATGGATCACAGAGCAGCCATGTCCAAACCTCCAGGTGCTTTTCTTACCCTGCCTTCTCACTCAGGAGCTATTGGCTGAGCCCATAAATAAAAGCATCCCTTTGGCCTGTGTTTTCAGAGCTTTTGAGGTGTGTTACCTGAAAGCAGGGGGTTGCCAGAGTGTCGCTGATCCAAACCCTTCTCCAAACTCTTCCCCGTTGCTGTACCCGGCTGGTACCTGCAGCGCCCTGTCTACAGCAGGTGCATTTCAGCCGTGGTGTTCTGGAAGATAAGAGGTGCAATAATAAAGCTTTGAAAAAAGAAGGAAGTGGGCATTATCATCGTCATCATCATGAAAACTTGCCACAGTAACTTTCACGTGAAGTTCATCTGCAAAATTGACAAAATTAGCTTCAACTCTGCTCTGAGGAGGGGTTTGACCGTCAAGAGAGGCACTGAGGGACTGACTCATGCGTGCCCTCAAAATAAATTTGCCAATGTTTACTTCTTCCTGTTATGTTGTGAAACAATAAATTAGAAAGACGTCTTGTTTGTTTTTTCATGTTCTGGCCCATAACATGCTACTATTAATAACTAATTTTTATTACCATAGGCCTCAGGTTTCACGGACTTATCCAGCTGACAATGTTGAATAGACAATGGGGTTAAAGATGTCACCTGCTGTGGATATGCAATTTAGCTGTTTGGCAAGAACAAAGTCTGAAATTGCATTAAGCCAAAGCCACTTCATCTTTAGGACACACACTCTTAGAAGATTACAGCTGTTGAATCGGCCTTAAAGTAAACTTGAAAATCCGCCAGGCTTTGAATAGCGTTGTACAGTAAAAATGGTAGAAAAAGTCAATTCAGCTTGGCAGTAAGAAAAAAAATGTAATTCTGTTGTTGGCCTTGTGATTGTAAATTAAGAATAAATATGTAACATACAGGGGAAAGCCGGCTGTGATTTCTCTTTAAGTACAGACAACAGAATCTCACCATCAGTAATTACACTGATAAACTGTGGAAGCCTCAGGGTACCTGGGAACTCATCCCTGGGACACGTGCCCCAAGTGCATCATACCTGTACCTGGTACCAAGGCTTCTACTTAAGATGGCCCTTCCTCAAGCCCTGGAGAGATCCTCTTCTACAGCTATTATTCAGTAAAGGATAAGATACTTCAGACTCAGCTTCTTTCATGGGATACACAAGCCAAACACTTCTCACCTGCCCTCCATCATGTGTGCATTTCTCTAATCCTTAGTGAGCTGGCCCTTTATGGAGTCAGGAACAATGGGTTTCTGGGAGAAGAATGCCCATGAACCTGCTGCTTAGGATCACTGACTGCCTTCAGCTGCCACAGACCACTGGCATTTAAATACCCAGCTAAAGAAGTGAACCTGAACAATGGGATCCTGCTGAGACCAGCCCCAGGAAGCTTTCTCCTGGGGACTGACCGCAGCATTGCTCCAGTCTCTGGTACGTGGCTCTGGAGAAAACTACGATCCCTCCTGCGGTGAAGTCCCACAATGAGAAAAGACTGAGACACCTGAAATCTCGGTACCCACTGTGGCGGGATGTGTTCCCAGCGCTGAGCATCCCGCTGCCTGAGCCAAGCACATGTCAGGAGCTGCTGCCTTTCGGGTGGCAACAGTGGCTCTCTGCTCATATGTAAGTAGAGGAAATGGCAGACTTTAAATAACAAATTTTTGCTGATGCCTTTTGCTATTTTTACAACGCATTTTAAAATAAATGAGAGATTAACACAGAAAAAAGTACTTAAGGTGCATGCTCGGTAACTATTTTTTCATAACGTTTTAATGGATTCAGGGTTGAGCTCCACTAAAATCTGGATTTATTAGAAACGCTCCATGCATTTCAATGGAGTTTTTCCTCATGAATCTAGATATTTTACATTATTTCAATAGAGCTGACCCTCTGATTCATTAGAAATGCTCCAATATAACCAATGGAGCATTTCTAATGATTCTGGTTTTACAGCAAATCCAAGGGTCAGCTGTACTGAAAACAATAGTGCTAACCTCTAGGTTTATTAGAAAAATGCTTCGTGTCTCAATGGAGCATTTCTAATAAATCAGATAAATAGGGATCTCCCACAAAAATGCTCTACTGGTGAAACAGCCAAGTGGATTTGTTGTTATTGAGATCTTCTAAAAACAAAGATTGTTTAGTAGACTTTTTTGTTGCTCATTCTTGTGTAATCTTCTCCTACCTAGAGTTTAGGTCTTCACCATTAAAAACAGTAAATATTTCTTATAACACCGTCGAGCTGAGAAACAAACACTGCTGACTCAAACTCAAGCATTTCTCACTTCACTGAAGAAGACCTATGGTGAGGCACGATGTAGGAGCTGTAGTTGCCAGGTCGGGGTTCAGGGTTTGGTGCTGTGCCGATGGCTGGGGTGGGTCCTGTCACACCCTGCTCACTGCCCCGGCTCCTGCTACAGAAACGGGGAGAAAGGGTGAGTGCTAAAACAGCCCAGCGGTGGGTGTCACCATTGATCCACTATGGGTGCATGTGAAATGTAACTGCAGCAGACAGTCCTCAGCAGAGGAAGGACGTGGACCTGTTGGAGCGGGGCCAGAGGAAGCCACAAAGATGCTGGGAGGGCTGGAGCCCCTCTGAACAGGCTGAGAGAGTTGGGGGGGTTCAGCCTGGAGAAGAGAAGGCTCCACGGAGACCTTAGAGCCCCTTCCAGTCCCTAAAGGGGCTCCAGGAAAGCTGGGGAGGGACTCTGGATGAGGGAGGGGAGCCATAGGAGGAGGGGGAAGGGTTTGACACTGAAAGAGGGGAGATGGAGATGAGATCTCGGGAAGAACTTCTTTGCTGTGAGGGTGGTGAGACCCTGGCCCAGGTTGCCCAGAGAAGCTGTGGCTGCCCCATCCCTGGAGGGGTTCAAGGCCAGGTTGGAGGGGGCTTGGAGCAACCTGGTCTGGTGGGAGGTGTCCCTGTCCAGGGCAGGCGGTTGGAACTTGATGGGCTTTAAGGTCCTTTCCAACCCAAACCATTCTAGGATTCTATGTTTCTATGGCACTGAGATTTTTTTAGACCTTTAAGCTAGCTGTTTTTTCTAATTTCACCAGAAAAAAATTGTCATTGTGCCAGGCCACAAAAAAGGTAAAAAAAGTAACTCACACATACCATCTCAACAGGCCTCTCTCCACTCACCAGAGTGTCATGTCACGCAGAAGTTACAACTTCTGGGCTGAAGCTGCAGAGACCCATCACCATCTCTCTTTGGCTCATCCTCCACAGGAACCGCTTCCCCTCTTACGCGTCTGGCTGCGTACAGTGAGTGTTTGTACATACACACGCAGAGGCTCTTTGGAGGGTGTCAGGGGTGCAGCCATGTCAGGAGAGCCTGCCTGTGTGCAGGAAGGCTGCGTGGCACATCGCAGGACCCGTGGTGAGAGCTTTGCTGCGAGACCTCCTCTGTAGCAGCGCTCCTTCTCAGCAGGAGGAGATCCCGCATCACCAGAATCCTGCCAGCAGGAACAGGAATCGCCGGCATGGAGTGATGAACTCGTGTTGATCCAATCCAGGAGGAGCAAATGCCTTTGCTGTGAAATGCAAAACAAGCCTTGGTCAGCTGAGACAAAGCTTTCTGTTTAAGAGGAAAGGCCAATGAGATAATCTCAATGACTCAAGATTTGGTTGAAATGTTCCATATTTATTGAGTATGTTCTGTACTGTCCAGATATTTCCCCGTGGTTCAAATACCATACATAAACCAGTTACTGCATTTGGATTCCCCGTTCTGTGTGAATTGCAAATCCTCGGCTGAGAGCCAGTGGGTCTCAGTGTGAAGAGCACTCCAGCCCTCTTCCCTGCACTCCCCAACAACTTCAAGAAATCTGCTGACCAGTTTCTCTGAAAACCTGAAAATAAAACATGCTGCAGTGGTGACAAATCCACACAACCAGAAACTCCACTTTAAAAATGATTGGTGTGTCTGAGTGGGTCTCTTTTTCTCTCTCTTTTCTTTTTTCTTCTCAAGTTAGGTGATTTTTCCCTAGCAGTGAAAACTGAGAAATTCACAACGGAGTCAAACAAGGGGAATTTTACCGATGGGATGCTGGATGTCTGCCCATCTGCCTGGTGCTTGAATACAGGACTGTTTTGTTGCCCGAGTGTGGGAAGATGCTGAACCTGTCTGCTCAAGTTACTGGGAGTCGTCGTAAGGACGAGGTGTGTGTGTGGTGGCCACTGATTTCCCTGTTCCGTGGTTTCTC
Organism: Numenius arquata; assembly: GCF_964106895.1. Lineage (NCBI taxonomy): Eukaryota > Metazoa > Chordata > Aves > Charadriiformes > Scolopacidae > Numenius > Numenius arquata. The sequence continues at coordinate 59,394,836 of NC_133583.1, forward strand.
CCCGTAAACAAGTTCATGCTGCCACTATGGTTGTCCTCTAAATGATAAGCAAGTTCTTCAGCAAAAATTACAGGTCAGGGTGGGAGGCTGCTTGGTCGGGGGGATTATAGCAAAACCAGCAATGGGATTTCGAGGCTTTTCCTACCCCAGAGGCACCGGCAATATCACCACCTCCCCCTACCCACTCAAATGAGATACGGCAGTTTATCATGTCAAGCCTCGCTGCTGAGTGCTGTGTCTGGGGCCTCTGGCTGTCAGAGGCAGGATTTCATCTCGGGGTCCCTAAGGCCATATAGAAAGCCTAAAATGTTCATTTATGTTTCTTATTGTCTGGCCAAATCTGTGTGTGCTTAAAAAATATCCAGAAGTTTAAAGGCTAATCCCTGATTATTGCAGTTTAGAAATTTACTCGGTGTTTTTAAAAGTTAAATACATTTATTATTAAAAGCAGCAATGCCTTTGTCAACTCCTAGTTATTCTACATAAACTGCTTATATATGAAACCTTTCCCTCTGTGATGTTACTTCCTGAGATCAATCTCTCTCATTATGTTTTAGCGAAGCAGCTCCGTTAATGATAAATACCACTATACAGGTCTAATTCATAGAGATATCTGTAAAGATGTATGTGTCGTGCACGAATACTTACGCATGTGGGAATTTGTTCCTTGGCTTATCAGAATTTACATACGTTTGTGAACATATATGCCATAGACAATATTCCCATAATAATCACTGTGGGCATATGTGTTTATAACATATAGATTTATGTGCTTTATATATATATCTCTGCAATGTAGCCATAACTTAATCTGCTGCTCAGAATTTATTTCAGCTTTCCACATGAGCTCTTTTAAACAATGTTAATTGTTTCAGAACCAAAATCATTGATGATAACTCTTTTAGGAATTGTCATGTTGTCTATAAATATTTAGCGGCTGGATTGTATTTGCCAATGTATTCTTGTATTACTGATGAAAAGGTAGCATCTGCTGAAATTAAAAGTGGCCACATTTTCGCTGTAGCTTAATTAAATGCCAAAATTTATCTACATTAACAACAAAGTGGTGAAATTTATTGATCAATTCACATGATATAAGTTGACAAATGGCCCGAGCAATTTCCATAATTTTCTACACGTGTTAAAATTTGTAATGAAAAAAAGAATACTATATTAACATTAAATGTGAAATGAAAGGGGGATTTGGTGATGGGAGCGGGTGCCCCGGGGCAGAAAGCTGTGTTTTCCGTGCCCTGTCCAAGCGGAGGCTGTTTGAGCCGTGTACAGATGGGCCTTTGACAGTCCTACAGCTGTTCTCCTAATTGTCCATTAAGTGTTCTATTGATTCTCTGATTCAAAGTACATGTCTTTCAGCTCAGGCTATCGTGTGAAGTGGCAGACACATTCCTCCTAGAATGACAGAGCTGCTTGAAACCTAAAAATGTGGGCTGCCAGTTTCAATTGAGGATCCCGTTTTCAAAGGAGAAGGCTTGGTTAAAGGAGCTTTGTAATAGCTGGTTAGATTTGAGTTTAGTCTAAACTTTTAGCATCAATCAATTAAAGCAGCAGCAGCAGCATGAAAAGTTTTAATTCCTTGTTAAGCATTACGGATCGCACCTGGCTGATAAAGCGCTGCCTGAGGATACCGGGTTGCAATAATAAAGATCAGATTTTGTTTAGCTGTATGCAGGGTTTTTTTCCTCAGACCCCCTGACATATGTAATGATATTCTCATTTGACTTGCAAGTTCACTTTTAGCATTTTTTTTAAAGGAAGATCATCTGCAATTCCAGATTATGCCAGTCAGAAGCCTGTTTAAAATCATCTTCCTTTAATCTGAAGAGTGAAAGATAAGATGCATATCTGTTGCAAGGACCATAAATCTTCAAAGAAACAAATAGCCATAGATAAAACTGTAAAAGTTATTTAGTTCTCTTCCGAAAGAGGTTTATTAATCTAAAATTTCCAGTCCATTGTGTCATGATTTGGTTATCGCGCTGTATCTCATTTCTTGCAATTGTCTAAGCCTTGTGTATCAAGCAAAGAGATGAGAGCCTCATAGCTTAAACCTGATCAGTTGTATTCAGATATATCACTAGAGCTAGGAATAAAAAATAAATAAATAAATAGAAACAATAAAAAATAGCCAGCCGAGCAGCGATTTGGACTGTGCACAAATTCTTATTCAGAATGTTTCCTCTTATTTTACTGAGATGTGTATGAACTGATTTTATTATTAATTTTAAACTGAATTTTAATTTCTTGTTTGTCTTTTTAAAGCATAATTCCTGGTAGGAAGAACACAAACCAACTGCTTATAGACTTACTACTTGGAAACCATTCACAGTAGTTGTGCACAAAATGAGCTTTTCCTGTATACCATCAGTTCTATTTGCCTTTATATTTTTCTTTTTAAAAATCCCCATCATTTAAATGAGACATGAAACTGTTTCCGATAAAGCTTAAAATAAGGAGAATTATTTCTCCTCAAGAAGATTTTTATCCTTTACAGTTAATGAAAAACCACTCTCCTGTGAACGTTTAAGATCTGCTTATTCTTTAATCATCCCTCCTTATGTCATTGCCCGTGTTAGTTTTTGCACCCCGGCTACCTTTGTATGGTTGTTTTTCGGATAACCTTTACCTCCGGATCCCCGTTGGCGGGGGTTCAGGAGTCAGAGTCACCACCACAGAGGCTAACAGATGACTTGGACCCATCAATCAAATTAGTTACAGCCTTTTAATTTAAACAAGAAGCTTGCCGATTTGAACAGAATTAGATTTTTTTTAATTTTTTTTTTTTGTAACCTTAACGTATTTCTCTCTGGGACATCAAATTTACAAGCATCAGCAATGTTTAATCCTAAGAAGTAAATGCACTAACTAGACGGGGATTCCGAGAATGCAAACAAAATTTCTACTCGTGCATCAGAGGTAAACAAAGAAAAGAAGGGGGGGAAAAAAAAAGAAAAGAGAGAGTATGCAAGGGGAGGCATTTGACATTTTATAACCAGAGTTTCTCTCCCCATCCCATAAAAAAGAGTATGTGTCAAATTGCAGAAGCAGTGTAGGAGGCTGCAGAATATGTTACAAGGCGCCTTTTCTCATTTTAGGAATGTAAGTTTGGGGTTCGAGGCACGGGGCCAAACACTAAAAGCCCCTTGCACCGAGGGGACAGTAAACCACCCATTTGTTTTCACCGTCAAAAGAGGAAACTGAAGAGTCCCTTTAATATCATAAACCATACGTTGATACCTGCAAAACATTTTGTAAATCTACTTTGATTCCAGTGCTTCCAATTACACCGTTAGCCAGTTTTTTAAAAAGATTTTTAGAAGCTTTCAACTGTAGACTTTTGTCTTGTTGAATGAACTTCAGCTACACTAAATTTTAAGTAAATTTGTGATGACTGAGCAATATACATTGGCTGAGCTAGAATCCAATAACCCACAGGACAAATTAATTTTCAACAAAAAGGGCAGAAACCTCAAGTGCCATGAGTATATGGAATCTCAGTCTATCTCTCTGGAGCCATTTTTGCAAATCACTACAGCTATTCATAATCTAAATCAGTCTCCTTTAGCAGCAGAAAGATCTTTTTTCATGACAAAACAGAAGATGACATTCATTAGTGCCTAACTTGCATAAGCTACCTTAAATTTATTGGTGCTCTTATACTTATCTGGGTAAGAATTCCTTTGTCTACAGCTATAGGAAAATTCCGGACGTACTACTTAAAAATATAAATTGTCACTTTTATCAGAACTTTTGGCAGTTTACTTTATTTTAGAAGTAAAACTGGTGGTTAAGGTTTTAAGACTTCCAATGGGCGTTGTTTCAATCATGGTTAATATGCACCCAGGATAGCAATACCAATATAAGTGAGCAGTTGTACAAAAATCTAGAGAACTGTTGCTGCCTGGAGCACCGGGTGCTAACTTTTCCCTGTATTTAAGTACAACTTATGGCGTTACAGAAGAATCCTGAGATCTATGTGTGGATTCAGGGTTGGAAAGCCAAACCCTTGGCTGGTGCAGTTGGTGGATCGCTACAGAATTGTCTGGACAGTGTCTCCCTCCTCTCTTCTGATGGACCATTTCTTCCATGGAAGGTCTACCAGGCCATAGCAACCCACCTGCAAATATTGCGTATCCTACAGAAACTGCGGTGTCTGATTATTGTAAAAATGCACATTCGAGTCAGAATCTAGGAAATAAAATATAAATGGATTTGCTTTAATGTGATGCAAGTGAATACTGGTCTTCATCCACCTGTTTTATAAACTCCATTTCCTGTCTTGGGTACAGACTGTTAATTCTTAAATGCCTTTAGCTTGCAATCTCCTACTTGGGATACAACTGCAGGAAGTATTGTGACCTAAAGATTGACATACATGTCATTTATACAAGTGCTCTTTATTTCTTCATGCAGAAAAAAGTGCACTAAGCATCAGTGGCGACATTTGTTAAAGTCTGGATGAAGCTAAATGATCCCAGAGTCGCTCCAGCCTCAAAACACATGAACATACTTTCAATTACGATTTCTTTTGTAGGGTGAAAGTGAACAGGGATGTTTCAATGACAAACGAGAGACATAAAATAATGAGAACGTTAGTGGCTATGCCTACTCTTCCTTTCTGGGTGGAATAACTCCTTGTGGTAGGAACCACGCTGTTAACAGAAGATGGTAAATCTACCAGAATGCAAACAGCAGGTATTTAGGCTTCAAGAGGTGAAGACGTGATGTCAGTCACAACTGCTTTCGGAGCTCCAACCAGTAAGTTTCAAACGGCCAAAGATCTGCTGTGTTGCTCAAAATGTTTTCTGGATTCTGTTTCTAGTTCTCAATTTCCATTGCTGAGAACAACCCTGAAAAGCACCTACAGAACTACTTCCAGCCCAAGACAACAGAAGAAACGGTTGCCCTAGTCTCCTGTGATGGGTCAACACTGTTTGGGTCTCAAAAGGACTTGCAGTGTAATACATTTCAAAAGTCCTTCTTTTAATTTATCCTCAGTTGTTGTCATAATCCTTTGCTATTGACTTCTTTTCCTTTAACTAGGAAATTCCTAGGAATATTGTAGATTCATAATTTTGGATCTATTGCAGGCTGTTGTAACAGATAAACGAGACTAATACTTAGCTACAAAAACCATACCGGAATTAACATTATCTTCATGTACCCATTTGTTTAGGAAATCAGACTAAAAGGAAAAAACAAAATCACTTATCAAAGACTCCTACCAGGAGCATTATATCTACTGTCTTCATTCCTCAAGCACAGATCCTGTCTCAGAGTGAGTGAGAGCATTCAGTTTTAGGGCTGGAAAATGTAACAGATTTCATGGTGTAGACGAGAAAATTCTTATGAATTGTTTTGCACATTTTTTCTCCCAGATTTGAGTAAAAGTTCAGGTGAGCTCTTATTTTGGGCCATCTTTCTTTGGAGAGAAGGCAGCTGTGTAATTCTTGTTTTATCGCCTCCATGCTATTCCTGGCTCTGCCTCAGTGGATGACCTTGGCTAGTCATTTCCTTTCGATAAAGTGGCAATTGGGCTATTTACTCCCTTCCCATAGGTGCTAGGAAGCTTAATTAATACCTGCTTTGAGATCCTCAAAAGGTGCTAAAGTGTTACTATATACTAAAAACAATCTTTGTAGCTCTAAACATAGAAGAGAACAGGGACTATTAACTAGCTGTCAGTCTGGAAGGTGCTGTGTGAAGCAGATGGGGTGAGTGTGTAATGTACTGCCTCAGTTCTTGAGAGCGGAGACCCTTCTGCAAGGACCCTTCTGTATGACTCTCCTCTCCGTAAAACAGTTTCCCCATCCAAGCTCCAAACACTACCAAATGCCTCTCCTCCAGCCTATTTTCTTCAGGAAACAGGGGAGCAGACTTGCAATGGAAGACAAACATCTCTTTACAGGAAGGAACACAATTTGCCTCCTGAGATCCAAACATGGAACAGAAATCCTGCTGCCGGAGCTTCCCCCGTGCTCCTCTACCACCCTGAATGTGCAATTTGCAGCTTTTTATCAAACCGTATGATTTATGAAATACGGATGGCTATACATTGATGCCTCTGCGCAGCTTGGCTACGCTCTATGGTTCTCTCACCTGAAGAATGTGGATGACACTCATGGTTAGTCAAGAGAAGCTGCCAAGCGTCGTCTGATATATAGTACAGAGATTGCAGCGCACAGAACTTGTAAGAAGAACGAAATCAAGTTCTTGGCCTCCAGGCGTTACCATGTATCTCAAACCAACCTTCAAAGAAAGTTATTACACCGGAGTGAGAGCAGATCAAATCAGACTGCAATGTTTGCTTATTATTGTCAGTTTTCAAACTGCAACCTATGCTATCTCTGAGCAATTTGTCCTTCGATTTGAAGCTGATTGAGAGCAGAAGAAAATGGCTCAATTATAAAGTTTCCATAGCTGGATCTCTTTCCAAGTGCGCCTAACTTAATTTCAGCTCTGCCTCGTTCTGAGGAAATCTCTGCTGTAATTTGGCAATCTTCTCAGGCTGGTCCTGAGGGGGTAGCATAAAATAAGAAGGCAATTCACTTCCATCAGGCTTCTGGGTTTGCAGCTTAAGCTGATGGCATTGAAATGAAGGTGAGATTTGTTTAAACCTCTTCTGGAGTGAAACAGCCATTTCCAGCCGCTGCCATATCTCAGCGTGGAGTGGCAGGAGGGAGGGGGGATGGAGTGTAGGTGCAGGCGGGATGAGATGATCCATACAAAAATTCAGCACGTTCTCCTGGAGAACGGTGAGGTTCTCAAAAACTGAAATGAGAATGATTCAAACTGTCCTCTTCAGAGCATGTAAAAATCATACACTTTAAAAAAAAAAAAGAGGGAAAAAATGCTCTAAGAACGGAGGTGAGACTCTGCAAACCCTGTTGTGCCCACAAAGCCACTGAGATTGCTAAGCACAGCCCCAGGAAGACGGTTCAGGACCATTGCCCCTTTCCTGAGGATAACAGGAAGAGAACGGTCACTGACTACTAGTCCTTCGGGCGTTCAGCAGCATTGCTTCTAGTAGCCAAGATGCCCAGCGAGATTCCTGATAGGAAAGCTAAGAGACGTACAGCTCACAGAGGTGCAACTAGGAAAAATGTCATTGTTAGAGAGCAACAATGCCCAAGAAGTCTGGCTTTTAGCCACTGCGTGTACCTGCCATATAATTGTTACAGCCTTTAGAGAACCGAGGTAGCCCACACTGCCCACTCACTCTCTTTTTCCTAAAGATTTGGGGAAGTGACTCAAAACATTAGTTAAAATTTAATAAAAGCATTAATAAAAAAATTAAAAATTAATCAAAGCATTAATAAAGGAAAGTTGTTTCATCTCCAACATTTATGTTAACCTACAACAGAGCTCAACTATCTCCCAAACATGAAATACTTCAAGTACTGCAGTAGGAAAATAAGGGTTTAGCTTAGGAGGGCACTTGGTAGATAGACACAGTCTAGGAAAGCACTGAAGTAACTCCATCCTGGGTGTTACCAGCTCAACAGTACTGAGTTTGGAGACTGAGTGGCTCTTTTGACCACCAAAGTAGACCATTTTGGTTAAAGATGAGGCTTTGTGAGGTGCAAAAGCTGGTGCAGGGCTGCCTGGCTAACCTGATGACATGCTACGGGCTGCACGTGCTGCCGCAGGAGGGGGGATACGGACTTTGGAGTCCGTGGTACCAGTCAACCTTCCCAAGGGAAGCTATTCTTTCCATTTAATCATGATCTTAGAGGTTACATTGCTTCCACCAGGCTTTGAAGCGGTTACTCTGTTGTCTTCTGGCGTGATGGCAGTACCAGAGCGGGAGGATTGCTCTGCCACGCTGCTCTGTTGTCTGCAGGCAACAAGCTGCTGGGTCGGCTCTAGGAGTGTTGCTGCGCTGCTCCAGCCTCTCCCTACCAGAGGTTTCTCTCTCTTTCTCCTACAGCTGCTCACTTTCTCTCCCACTTTTTTCCTTTTCAAAGCCTTCAGAATCAAGGGACTGAGTATTATCAGTGAATTAAACCCCCCTCTCCCAAACAAACTACCACACACCCCAAAATCAAGCCATGAAAATTCAGGGGTCCTTCACGCTGCATCTCACCAGAATTACACGCGAGCAACTGCAGCTCAGGTCTAGGCATGGCTGAATCTTGCCAGCTTAAAATAAAAATAAAGCTATTATAATAAGATATTTCCACTGGGTCATTTTCCAAAGTAACACGGAGAGGAAAATACAAAGCCTGAAGTAAATACCAAAAAAAATCAGACATACCCCCCTGCATACACAAAGATTTTGGCAAGAATCAGTCTGTGTGACCCAGTCTGTGTGTTACCTATGGATATACTTATTTTTTTACACCGCCATGTCAGAGCACCTAGAACTTGACATTAGAGCAAAACCAACCTTTGCAGAGAGGTGAGCTTTTCCAAAAAGACAAATAATCCTTTTTACTTGTGACCACGGTTAGTGCCCACGTTTCCTTGCGCTTCACAAGTGGTGAATGAGAGGTCTGATTAAACATGATACAAAAAGAGCTTACAAGTAGCACTGTTTACTAACATTTCAATTTCTATGCCTCATTTATTAGACTTAGAATAAAAAGGTTAGAGGGGTGTTTGGGATTGTCTTTAACCTTGATGATATTTCCACTGAAGCAGCATAATGGCTCTTAATTGCTTAAGTGAAGAGAACATGTTGACATGTCCTTCTTTGTGCTTAAAGCTCTGTGCCTAAACCATTATGCTAATTCAAGCATTATATACACCAAAGTATTTATGGGACTGACACAAGTGATGTTGCAGGTAAAGGGCTGTGAAATGGTCTGTAAACAGAGAGAATTGATTCCAGGCCCAAAGCAATGCTGTTAAAGTCACAGACATTGAACAGCCAGCCCTACAATTTCTATCCAGATTGTCAAACTGGGTCAGACGGTGTCAGCAGGGCTGCCATTAGAGATCAGATGGGTGGCTTTAATAATATGTAAACCAACCACATAAACGCAAATTAACATGGAAGCAATACGGACTCGACTGGGCCTTTTTTTTTTTTTTTTTTCCCGTGCGCAGCAGTTTTGGTCCCAGAACACTCAGTTGTAACATTTGCTAAAACATTTAGGTGTTAAAAAAAAAAAAAAAGAGAGAGAGAATATCAGCAGTAGGACTTGTTACTGCTTTTTTTTCCTAGTCAAGAGAGCAGCACTGCAATTTGAAGGGATCACAAAGAATATGTGCATCACGTGAATCTTTGTACAAAAGAAACAGGCCCGTGAAGGGGTTTCATTTGCTTATCCAACGTATGAAACCGGGCAGATTGTTTGTGTTTTCCTCCTTGGGTCTAAAGCTAACAGTGCGGTTTTACGTTAGGCTGAAATAATTTATTATCTTGCTTGTTTTCTTCCTAATAACCCATAGGTTTTGGCACTGAGTAGAATTTTGAAAATACAGTTTCCTTTAAACCCTGCGTCTAATTTATTGTTTGCATTTCACTAATTTTTGACGGGTAAATGAGACTGATCAGCTCTGCTTTTATTTCTGCTTCTTTTTATTTTTGGCTCCGGAGTACTAGGACTGACACTTTTCTGTTTAGCTTTAAAACGATGTAGAGTAATGTCTTAGTCTCTATATCTTTCTTATACACTCAGAGCAGATAGTTCACTGATTTTGATTTTTTAAAATGTCATGAGAACAGTATCACTCATCCTAGATCTCACGTGTAAAACTTAAATCTCAGAGGGAAGTCCTATATTCATAGTAGCCTGTGAAGCATTGTCATACTTTGGTGATTATTTAAATGACAAAATAATTTAGATAAAAACAAAACAACAAATTTTATAACAACTCTTTTTACAAAAAGAAAAATATAAATGTTTACCTTGAATTCACTGGAGTGTCCTTTGCAGCTGATCCTTCAATAAAACAGAAATTTGAGATTCAACAGACCTGATTATACATAAAAATCTAGAAAAATATGGAATAGTTGTACCCATTTCTTCATACTACAAAAGCTATGTACTTTCCAGCAAAGCATACCTTGGTCACGCATCAGCATTTTCTCTTTTTTCCACCCTGGGATATTTTTGATTTAATGTCACTTTATAGATTGCTGCATCGCTAAAAGAATTACACTGCAAAAACATTACCTGACCATGCTATTCAAAAAGATTCTGGAATTATGCATCTGAGATGAGCATGCCCATTGAGATTACCAGGATATTCATTGCATTCTGACATTTCTTGGATCAAATGTATAATATCATAACAAAATATTTGATGAGTGTGAAAAGATGTATTTTTTAGTTTAGATATTGGAATAGCAAAAGGTGCTGGGGCCATTTAACCCCAGGAATTCCCTTCAGTTGTGAAGTGAGTAATTTTGCAATATTCAGAAAAGTCAAATAAAAGGATGAAGGACTTCAGTAATAACTGAAGGGAAGGGAAGTTACATTAAGAGACTGAAATAGGATGCAGGACCCAAAGTGGTATCAAAGATTGCCTTTGTGAATTTGAGCAAGACACTTAATCTAAATCTCACTTTTCAATCTGTAAAATGGGACTGACAGCATTTCCTCTCCTATTGAGATAGCTGGACAGACAGGGATCGTCCCAGCTCCTTGTCCAGTGGATCCTCCCTCCTCCTCCTCCCATTCAAATATACTCGGCTCTCAGCTACTTCTCAAAAATATACATGTATCACCTGAAAGAGCCTGTTTGGAAAATGGGTTTCCAAAATACGACAGAAGATATTTTTGTCTGTGTTTATACTAAATGGCAGCATGTTCATTCCTTTTAAAATGCTGTTAGGCTATTTAAGATTTATACGTTTGCTGAGTGGTCACTATCAGGTTGAAAAATGATATGTATTATCTTCAAAAGCAAATTTTCTTGCCTGGTATGATCAACAGCCCTTGAACTGTAAGAATTCAACCAGACTAAAATATGTTGCAACATTTCTTTAAGTTACTTGCTTTCTGTTTTGCTCTCACCTTGGGAAATAAAAACAGAACAGTCTGCCTCACATTCACTTCTCAAGATTTTTAATTTCAAGGGGTTTCAGCTTTTCTTGCCAGTGTAAGATGCCAAACGGGGAAATGAAGACTCCTATAAAACAAAACAATGTAAAGTGAAGCAGGTTCTTTAAAAAGAATTAGTCCAGATCAGCTGGCTTTTTTAAAACAATAACTTAATTGTCTGATTTTATATTTATAATTACATTAAATGTACAAGAACACGTAATGTGACAAATCAGTAAGGTCTTCAGATTCCATTTTTAACTGTACTGTCATTGAAGGAAATTATGGCAATGCAAAATTCCCAGGTGCTGAGAATGATACTCAGTGAGCTCTGGGAGGCTTTGAGGTCCATCCACTTTCCCACTGGATTTTATTTCCTGAATGAATCACTTTGAGTGATGGTCTAGACGCTTTGGTCTAGATGAATGGAACACAGTTGATGAATGGAGAACCGAATGTTTGCACAAGCCCCTCCAAACTGATCTGTGGATTCACCTCCTAGAAGGAGAACTCGGGAGAAAAGGGTTCTGTGAAGACCATGAGCATCACTTCCAGCTTCCCCTGCTACTGGCTTTGCTGGGGAGATGTATGAGTTTCAATCAAGTGGCACCAGTGTGCAGACAAAACCAGGAATTCCCACACCACACAGGCTCCTGCCAGAAGCTGGACATCTGCATGGGTCCATGGCACTGACCTCAGGGGGCTGGGTCTCCCCAGG
>NC_133583.1:59411565-59454065 GCF_964106895.1 Numenius arquata
GGGGACAGCAGTATGAAATGTGCTGCCCCTCTCCCCTCCTAGAGTTGAAAGAAAAATATTTAAGCTAGTGAAATAAAAATATGAGTGGTCATTAAAATTTGTGGAGTATGTATTTATTCCCCATAAAAAAGTGTGAGTTAGAATTGGACGTTGCAAGGCTGCTCCATAAAGAAAATTGCTTCTTCTCTTGGCATTCAACGGTTTTCTTTGTGGAACTTTTCCATCAAAGCTTCGAAGTGCAGTATTTCAAATACCCATTTCCTCCCGTCTTCCTCCAAGCAACTGAAGGCCGACTGGGATTCATGCCCTGGTAGAAATTTGAAGCATTTCACCGTGGGGTAAAGAGCTTCAGACATCACCTTGGGGCTTTTAGGAGCAGCAGTAAGGAAAACTTGAAGGAGGATCTGACAAATCAGAGTCTCCCAGATACCCGGTCCCATTTCTTTCCAGACTGCTCTGCCTGCTCTTTGAACAGTCCTGCTTTGACCAGGCTCCATGACTCCAGTTGGAGCCCACCTCACCATTGTTTCTATTCAGAATTTGAATAGACGAAGCCAGAAGGTTCAGACCCAAACCTACAAAGGTATCACACAGTTCAAATTACAGCATGTAATATTTTGGTGCCTTGCCCTGTCACTGAACACACGGCCTTGCATTAGGTCCTCTAGTCACCCACATAGTGCAAGGGGAGTGCTCAGTGTCTCAGGGATTTAGAGCATCCATCTCCACACAGAACCACTCAGTCCTGTAAATGCTAAGGGACACAGAAATGACTTTTTTAGACATTCTAGGCACCAAATTAGGTGACAGAGGAATCGCAATTGGATCCAATTGCTTGGATCACAATTTTGGGTGCTACAAAGACACTTGAAGGATTCTCCCTGGACCCTGAATGGCTTTTATTCCCATAGGACCTCACTAACTTCTGAAAATCTCCACCTTCTCCTTTTCTCTCACCTCATCAGTGGCACATGCCCTGGTACAAGGAATGAAAGAGGGCCCTTCGTTAAGCTAAACACTGTTTTTCTCTTCCTGCCTCTCCAGTTCTGGTAGCCCAAGGGATCTATGCTTCTTTGACTTGTGTCTCCCCGTCCGCTGCCTTCATTCTCAGTAGCTACATCTCTGTCTGCTGCTGACCACATCAGGGCCATTTATCTCGATAAGACGGCTAATTTCCCTTGTCTGGTAGATCAGAAGTGCCAGTCGGAATCTCAGTGACACCCATATAAATCCAGATTAAACAGATTTTCAGAAGTAGAAGGAGCATTTGACCTGAAATCTTTGGGGGTTTCAGGTTTGTTGCCTAAATCACTGTGTGGCTAATTTACATTGCAATATATAGGCTCTCACTTTGTGGGTCTGTGTATGGTTTGAGCAAACATTGCTCTCACTCGTACTCGCTAGTACAAGAGGGATCCTTCTCTGGATGACCCATTCACTGTGAAAGCTAAAAATGGGAAAGAAGAAAACCACAGGAACTGTTTTGTTGCATTTGGGGGTTTTTTTTGTTGGGTTTTTTTTTCATTTTTATAAGCAGCACAGTGAAATCCAGCAATGGAGACAGGGTCGATGACAACGGCTGCCTGCCTTCGTCATATCCTTTTGAACCCTATCACAAGAAAATGCCGGTAACTCCTGCAAAACCAGAAAAAAAGCCCACTGAAGATGCTCAGCAGCTGCCTGGTGTTTACCAAGCCTCAAAAAATTCTTAGCAATTATTTTATGTGTTAAAATGCTCAATGTCCATTTTATATATTAGTCTTCGGAGTTCTCCGATGAGGTAAGGAAATAACTATTATTATTCATCTTTTGGAAAGCGAGCAAGTGAAGAATTAACCAACTTAGAAAAAGCAGCAATAGAGGAGTAATAGTGACTTAGAAAAGTAGCAATGGCCAGTCAGGTCTGGATTCATGGGCTTCAGCCTCAAATTCAGCCTCTCTGAAATTCGGTTCTGACATGTCTCAATATAAAATAGCACTAAACCTGATAATCTCAAATCTTGGGTTATTACAGTTATGTCTTTAAATGGCATGACTGTTATATTTGTGTGCTTTGTTTTCTCCTGGAGTAGGCAGATACAATTAAAAAATTACCACTCTGCTACAAAAAAATAAAACCAGCCTAATTCTAAATATTAGAAGCAGCAGCTTAGGAGTGTGGGAACTAAAGTTGTTATGGTCAGATTCTGCGATACTTCTGTCTATCTGTTGTTAGTAAATAGATGGACACACAGATATCAATCAGGATGGTCATGAATGTTGATGCCAGGTCAGTGGTGACGCTGCATAAACCAAGAAGCATTTTACATTTCTTTTGCAGTGTCAGAACACACAGTCTTATCACTCATAGCAATATTTTAGCCCCACGAGGACTGCCAGCCCCTCAGCTGTTCGAATCCACGCTTTCTCACAATGTTGGAGTTTCTGATTTTTGATTAAGTATGGTTCTGACCAAAGCACTTCACCAAGAGGAGGCAGCCAAACCCCTAAGACAGATTAGCATTCATTCTGATGGACCTAATTAGCAGCGTCAGTTGTAGTGCATCCTACGATATTTTGAGTCCAGAGTTTCCATCTTCTGCTTTCACTTCCCACTCAAGACTCATGCTCCAGGTCTTTATTTAATCCCACTTTCTAGTTTTGTTCCATTAACCATTACGCCCTGCCAGCATGCAGCTAACTGGCCAGGTAATCACATCAAGGTTCTAGTTAAATTTTGATGTCGGTATTGCATGGGGCATGAATTTAGAGAAGGCTGCACTCACGTAAGAGCCTCTTAAGGAAGGTGGCAGAGGTGGGGAGTGAAGTGGTGGATTTCCAGGTTGAGGGATGCACTGGAAGTATGAAGATCTCCTCCTGCAAGGCAGAGGAAGAAATCTCAGTCCGATGTTTTCCTTTCCACCTGGACTTGCTGGGAGATGTTTGAGCAAGTTGCACAAGGCTAGAAAGAACAAAGAAGACCTAAGTTTTAAGCTCAAGGCAGTGAGATACAGGACAGACCACCAGCTCTGAACAGGCTTCAGATTCAGTTGTGCTTAAGACATATTGAGAAGATATTTTCAGGTTTCTGTCTCAAGATTAGGCCCATGCTAGAAGTCAAAAGCCACCAGAGCTAAATAAGTGGTGGTGCCTTCTTGCTCCTCAGAGTGTAAGTAACTACAGACAGGAGTGATTTCCTGGTGGTGACTGACAGCATCACCTTCTCTGCTGTGGAGGAGAGCTGGCATATAAAGAAGTTTTTGTTTCACTAAGGGCTGTTGGTTTGGATCCCTTTGCTTAGCTTCTTTCTTCATCACCACTGACATCCTCTACATAGACCCAACAGAGAGTCTAAGTGGAGGAAGAGTGTAACAAGGTGACAAGTTACTTGTTCATGATAAGTTCTTAAAAACGAAAGGAACAGATCAGGACTGGTGTTAAAGCTGCGATGGATTAATATTTAAGTATACATTCTTCCTTGCAGCCTGTCATACTGTCATCTGCAATGCTGTCCTCCATCAAAACCCTCTTTAAAGCTTACTGCTACAGCTGACACCTCCACTCCATCAGTGTAGCAGCTGATCTGGAGAAGCTGTCTCACAGGATACCACCCCCAGCCTGAAGGGCTGGCCATGACTGCAGAGATGTCCTCCCCCTCGGGCTGCTGCAAAGCAGAGCAGCTCATGGGCTGGGTGGAACCAACATGGCATGTGGACAATCCTGGCAAGCCTCCACATTAATCCAGCAAGAGGGCGAGCACTTGAGAGGATGTTTGCAGCGTTCTGTAGGTGCTTCCCCAGGTTCATCAGTATTCTGTCATGTCTTCTGCTTCCAGCTAGGTCCAAAGCACCACCTGCGCTGAGTGACCCACCTCACTGTGAGTCATAGATGGTTCAAGTTGGAAGGGACCTTAAAGGTGATCTAGTTCCAACCCTCTGCCATGGGCAGGGACACCTCCCACCAGACCAGGTTGCTCCAAGCCCCCTCCAACCTGGCCTTGAACCCCTCCAGGGATGGGGCAGCCACAGCTTCTCTGGGCAACCTGGGCCAGGCTCTCACCACCCTCACAGCAAAGAAGTTCTTTCCCAGATCTCATCTCAATCTCCCCTCTTTCAGTTTAAAGCCATTACCCCTCATCCTATGGCTCCCCTCCCTGATCAAGAGGCCCTCCTCAGCTTTCCTGGAGCCCCTTTAGGGACTGGAAGGGGCTCTATGGTCTCCCTGGAGCCTTCTCTTTCCACGCTGAACCCCCCCAACTCTCTCAGCTCATCTTCATAGGAGAGGTTTTGCTCGTCCTAGTCCTAGTTTTGCTTGTAGTTCAGGCTACATGGATGTGTCACACCTGGAAAAGTCTTCCCTAGTTCTCTTGGGATTCCTGGCAGAAGTCAGACAAGAGAAATTATACTTGTCTGGAGTCTCCTCCTCCTAGAGATGGATTCAGTCACAGGAATTCAACTGGCTGATCTACAGGAGAGAGGAAGTCTATGGAAAACCTTGGTTAGATTCTGGAACCCCTTACTATGGACTCCTAAGGATTTTCCACAGCATGGAGGAAAAACAACTATGTCATTTTCTTGATATCAGGTCCTGATACAAAGGGTCTGAACACACGTGTCTGTGTGTGTCTGTGTGAAATCCGACAGTCTAAGTATGATGTAATTTCAGTATTTTGGCACAGCAAAATGGGACAGAATTACTTTTCCTATTATCTTCCAAAAGTTACTGAAAATGGTATGAAATATATTCTCTAGGAAAAAAAAAAGTTTTTTTTTTAAATGCAATTTCTTTGGCAGTTTATTAATTCGTTATTCATTCACTCTCTTTCACGTTGCAAAGGCTTTCTATTATGAAACATTCTGTGAAAAAAAATGAACAAAAAAAAAAAGTATACTACTTCTTTAAAATATATTGCAAGAATCCTCATTTCCAGATTTTTATTGCAGCACTAGCTGGTATTCTTGCATGCAGTTTTGTAATTTATTCTGAACATTCCACTTAAACCTTTTTTCAATAGCATGATTTTATTAGAGTCAGCTCACTGGACTTTCCCAAAAAGGTATTTAAGATCAAATAAAACCAGTGCTTGGAAAAATATCATTACAATATGAAAGCAGTTACAAAAACATTAGTACTGCAAAGTTTTATTTCAAATGGCTGAGCCTGCTGTACCCCAGGTTATTGCACTTCTACTTCCTCAGACACACTCACTGGAAAAATGGGAAAAACTGTCATCTTAGCAGTTTTTACCTGTTTCTCAAAAAAAGCACCCAATTTATAGGGAGGCAGCAATTTTTTTCAGCAGCACCATTAATAAGAACAGCAAACTGCCCTTTGTTCCCGCGTTCCTTGTCTATGCAGAGGATTGTTCCCCTTGTGATGTGGCGAGTGGCCAGTTCCAGGGACCTCAGCAATTCCCCGGAGTGAATGGATGTGGGCAAAACAGTGGACCCAGTGAGATGGGAGTGTAGCTTGGCCAGTAGGGCAAATCTGCTGCTGATACCAACAATAGTTCATTTAAGAAACACCAGCAGGTTGGCTTTACCTGTATTTAATGCAAAATACCCTTGCTGATGCTGCACAGCATGGATACTGCTGTCTGTGGTAAGAGGGTGCTGCACCCCGCGCCTGACAGACGGTGCCATAGCACTGGGTCCTGTATGAACCAGTAACCACCAGCACCGCTCCCTGCTGGGATGACAGCAAATGGCCATTCCCACAGAACTGGAGTCATCGGCTGTTTTCCCTCCAGCCCCGGTAGGATGAAGCCACTGACCGAGCCAGTCAAGAGCCTGCTCGCCCCCCATTTCCCAAAAAAATGAGTCCAAACCTCCACAGCAGAATCAGCCTCCTCCTACGCAGACCCAAGAGCTGGAAAACGCTGCCAGACTTCACAGCCAGGCATTCGGGCAAATATTTACCTTCTTAGATGTTGTTTTCATCAGAAAGGAGATAATTGAAAGCCGGCATTGGTGGATCTAGAGTTCAAGTTGATGCTGTTGCACATTTTTGAATTTCATTACATGTGTTTTAAAAGAGGTCTTTCTGGGGGCTGTTTCTGCTTGTAACCTCCCTTCAAAAACCGATGGTGGTCAATAGAAAAAAATGTCCTTAAACTCCACTAAATTAAAATCTAGTCTAGAGTATAAACGAAAATGACGAAGAAAAATAAAGGAAATCTTAATTGCTCTGTCATCAGATTCTCTGACACAGTATGTTATTTGCCATTCTTTTATTTGAATGCTTATATTTATTTAATGGGATAAATCTGAGGAGAAAGTAGACATTTGAACAGTATCCCTTGGAAGCAGTTGTGCTCCCCTTCTTCCCAACCCTTTCCTAGCCTATTTTTCCCCAAGCAGTATGTGTAGCAAAGCAGCATCAGCACACTTAAGTTTGAAGATTAGGTGTTATGCGTGGACTTTTAAATCCTCTTTTAAAATTGCAAGTTACTGTTCATATTACTTTTCTAAGTAGAAATATGCTTAAAAAGTAAAGTCTTTATTGCTTCTTAAAAGGCGTAGTGCTCTGTGATAAATTCTCATATTTTGACTGTTAATATGTTTGAATGAAAATTATTTATACATTTTGGTGAGGTTGAATGGTTTTCATTTGATTGCTGCCTCTGGAAATGAAAGCAGAGTAGCAGGAAATTTACATGTCATGCTGTGATGTATATCCAGATTATGAGATGATTGTGCAGCAGATGAACACCAAGTAAAATCATTTGCATCAAACTGTGACAACTGCAATTCCTGACAAGGCCTCTTAGTTTTTTGGGCTATTATCATTGTACAAGAATATAATCTATTGACAGCAGGGCTGTTTAATACATTTAAAGGCAGACAGTGGAAGAAATCTTAACTGTTTTCATTCACCACTGCACAAGGGTGCAGATCAAAAGTGAATTATATTTAAAAATATGCATGTATGATGATAAGATGCATGACATTCATCAACCTGTTTAGTCATGGTTAAGCTGCGATGGTGAAGATCCAATATTACTGCCATATGTGGTCTGAAATAGAGACGTGAGACTGAAAATTATATTATTGCCCAGTAGAAGTGAATAAACAGGGGAAGACATTCTTTCTTAATCTTTCTTAACCTTTCTTCTTGGATTAAATTCTGCCCTTTTGTACTTTTGTAGAAGTATTGTGCCTTAACTTCAGCTAAGCAAATTTAAGCTTTTTAAATCTGCTGGGGTTTTATTCCCTTTTCTGTGGCAAAAAGCATCCCTATTTTCTTCCACAATAATTATATAAAGAGATGCCTTTGTAGGACTTCTGATATCAATCGGCTCTGGATTGGGATCCAAATAAACACTAATGCATTGCATTTCCCATGTCATGTATGGGAAATTATTTTCAAATTATTGGGCTAAATTAATTAAGGTCTTTTAATAGAGAATTAAAGGAAAAAGTATCTAATTCTTTTTAAAAACCCATATTTTGGTGCTCTTTACAAAATGCTGCAATCCCCACCAAGGTCCAGGGCAAGCAATTCCTGACCTACTTGTGTTTTGGAGCATTTTAATGTGAAAAATACTGTTCAACCTGTTCATCACAGCAGTCAAGAGGTAGCTATTATTATGGACGCAGCCCTGAAAGCGCTGCTCCCTGACAACGCTGGGCTCCAGCGGATGCGTGCACTGTGAGGTGGTGAAACACTGATGATACTGGTGAGCGGTCTCCGTGCAGAAAAGACCTGCCACAAGGTTCCTTCAGGGTTGCGTTGGTGACTGTAGCACCACAACTGACCAATGGGTAAGTTTAAAAGGTTTTATTAATTGTTCTTAATCCTCCCAGGGAGAACAGAGGAGTAGAATGAGCAGCCTGTGGGAGGGACATCCCTGCTAAGGCACGCAGGATGAAGGTAGCAGCGCTGGAAGCAACTAGTGGCTCCACCAAAAAAAGCAGAAGTGATGTGGGGAGGTGCACCTCAACCACAACCCAACCAGTCCTGTGTGAGTGAGAGCAGATTTCGGGTGCGTGTAGAAGCTGGGTGCTTTCAGGTGAGCACACTCAGAATCACGAGTGTGGTGCAGAAACACTTAAGCAATGTCAGCGCAGGACCGCAGGCTGCATGGTGGCCCTTATTCCAGACCTGAGCTGTTTTCCCAAGCTTGGGAACAAAAAAGAAGTCCATTTTGCCTCTGTGGAGCTCAAACGGGGGAGGAGATGATGGTCAACGCCCTAGAAAGGCTGCGTGCACTGGGGACAATGTAGGGCACAAACAGCCTGGGGAGCACAGAGAACCACAGGCAGACACAGGGTGTTCATTTTACCATAATGGGAGAAAAATTAGCATGTTTGTTACTAGCTGCAGCATTAAGAATAAAAAGAGTTGGAACAATTAAAAAGTGCTAGCCTTTAAAAATTGCTTTCTTGAACATTTTGCTTGCAGTAAGGAAGGCAAGCATTTTTTCCCCTATGGTAAAACAAGGCTCTCATGTCGGCATGTCTACAGATGCTGAAGGTATCCTGGAAAAGCAAGAAAATGACTATTTCTGAGATCCTCAATAAAATTGCAGAAGTTGGCACCATAATAGTATGCACACAGTAATGGCAGGAGGTTCCCAGGTGCAATGGCTGGATACACCAAAGTTTTCATTAGCGCACTATTATGTTAGAAAACTAAGCAAAGACGAAGGACTAAGAACTCCTGGATTCCTTTTTCCCTCCGCTTTTGACTTGTGTGATGCGATACCAGTCATCTAAGCTAACTTTTTGTCAGTCCTTTAATGATGAAAGGGGAAATCTGTAGTATTTCTTACCTCCCACAGCTGTCAGCGGGGTTGATTAACGTTGACAAAGGCGTTTCTGGTGTGATATGCAAGGAGTAGTTGCTCTCTCGCCACCTCAGTCCGGATTCCCACTGGGAGTCCATTCCCGCCTTTGCTTGCACTTTCTGGGAAGTGAAGTGGGCTCGGGAG
Source organism: Numenius arquata (assembly GCF_964106895.1). Classification (NCBI taxonomy): domain Eukaryota; kingdom Metazoa; phylum Chordata; class Aves; order Charadriiformes; family Scolopacidae; genus Numenius; species Numenius arquata. Next base: position 59,420,477 of record NC_133583.1, read on the forward strand.
ATCCCAGTGGGATGTTGTAAGCTGTAAAAATGGTTAGAAATAAAGAAAAGGTTTTAGTGATTTTGCAGGGAGGCCAACAATGATTCAAATGCAGTTTTCTCTTTAGACTGAGACAGAAAAGCGGGATACTCCTAATGATGTGCCCTGCCACCATGCAAATTCCATTACGACTAACGCTTGTTTTGCTTCACCAAACACTCCAAATCCATGTAGGGTTTCATCTTCTGCCGTGCTGTGTTTAATACAGTGATAAAAAGGGGTCATTTTCCTGTGGATTGAAGGGTGTATCATTCCTGCTTCAATAAAAGGGGGAAAAAAACTGTCTGACTGGGACAAGAAAATTTTACCTGTGTTCATTTTGGTGATAAAACATGCATAAACGTTGGAGAAAAACATGCATAAATGAGTAAAGACAACTGGATATTGTATCATCCAAAAATTTTGGAGTCTTTTCCATGCATTATCAGACCTTTCCTTCTACCCTCACCCTGAGTATGTTTTATCACCAGCAAATACTGTATTTTCTTCCTGGTACCGAACCGCTTTTTTTCCATTGTTAAGTGCTCACCTTGTTTCGTTAGTGCTCAGGCAATATAAAGTTTCTGTTTCTACTACTACAATATTACAATCCTACTTCTAAAACAAGAAGCGTGAGAATGTCAGTAAATATCTCATGATCATTTCAAAGGGTGAAAAGCTGACACTGCTGACTCTTAGGTTTCACACGGGTGAAATTCCTTCATTTTTATTACAATTATCGATTCATCTGAGACCAAGGCTCAGCTCTATATGTTGGGAAGATCACACGCGGGGCATGGAAAACCTCTAGACTCTAAGACAAATATTTAAGCAGCACTGCACTCTTCCCTTTCCCTTAATACCCAAGTTATCATCCCATTCTGCCTCCAGAGAAAAGGACACTCAACCAGTCCCACCTTCTGATGACACCACCTTCATTGGCGTGGCCCAAGCGCTGGTGGAAGTTAAAACCCACTGCAAGGTTGTAGCGCTCTAGAACACTTCCACCTCCCGACCGGAGGTTTCTGCGTGTTGCTTTATTTTGACATTGGAGAGGTTGCTGCATTTGGTGAGGCAGCTAAATACTAACCATTTGGGGGTCTTTCAAATGTCAGCGTAGCGCTAATATGAAATCAAACGCGTTTTTATTAGATACTCCTGATTCACCAGAGAAAACCTACAGATTAAAAAGTTATCAGGTTTATGATGTCGTCCTTTTTGGAGCCGAGGAGCAGCTGTTGCTACATAACAGCTCTGAGCCATGATGAACATTTTGGGAGAAGGGGTAATTTTTAAATAAGAAAGAATGTAACTATTCTGGAAGAAAATCTGGCCACTGACTTCATTTGACATGTGTAATAGACTGTGATAGTTTTTTGGGGACTGCACGATGCAAAGTAAAACGAAGCTGGTAATAAGCAACTTGGCATTTATTCTTTATGTAGGAATATTTGTTCCTCAAAGTCAGACTATGTGGAATATTAGCATTTGAATAAATTATTCAACACTTTCTAGAGAACGCAAGGGGAAAAAATCTTTTCAGCATTATAACATGACAATCTACAGGGTAGTAGAAAAAGAAGGCTGTCATTTTTTCTTCAATTACAAAAGGCAAATATTTATTATTTATAAGTATTCGCCTTGTATAGGCTTAAATGTTATTTATGAACCTGTTGCATAGTGATTTTCAATGTAACTCATTATTTTTAGCCTTAGGGTGTTGTAAAGGAGCATGGATATATTTAATGACACTCTGCTAGTCAGCGCAATTACACTGTAATCATTATGTAAAATGTGCTATTAATTAAACCAATTTCTAGTTAGAACATTCTCTTCTGCAGGGCTTAATCTTAATCTCTGGCAATCTTTCTCTCTGTTTTTCACCCATTAATTATATGATTACTTTTTAAGTTACATATGATAAAATATGTTTTTATTTTTAAGCTTAATATGCTCAATTATTTGTATTTATCATGCCATTTGCCTGAATTATTGAAAAGGTTTTATTTGCCAAACAAAAGAAAAGAAAAAAGAAACATAAGGTCAGGCAGTTATCTGGGAGTCAACAGTAGTTTGATGGTTGACAATTGTTTCCGATATTCTTTTTAGATGTTGTACGGCTGAACTTAATTTTCAGTTCAGAAACATCTCCTCTTTAATCTTCTCCTTTTATCCCAATTACCACACAAAAATCTATACCTTTTTTTAAACGCTTCATTTATACACAGAGGCAAATCTCCTTATTTTCCCCCATTGGACTGGCTCTTCCTGTTAGTATTTCATTAAAAGAAATGTAGTTACACTAAAACATTGCTCAGTCTTTAACGCAGTTGACACGAACACCAACCAAATAATCATTATTAAGGCATTATGGTATTTTTCAGCTACAGATTAATAATGTTAATAATTCTAATTAAAATAATTACGTCTAAATGTCTACTACACTGCAGAAAAGGAAAAAATCACCTAGTTCTTGAAGTCGTCTTTGCTCTGCTCTGCAATGACCCCTTGTGGAAAACAGACTTGAAAAGAGGAGGAATTGGCTCTGAAGTCTGTATATACCTTAGGAATTTGTTATATAAGAGTAAAATGTATTGTTCTTGCAAAGGCTGATGGTCAGGGATTACAGACTAAGAAGCCTGAAAAGTGTTGGGTTCATTTTATCTGAAGTCCCAAGTTTTTGGGAGGTCCCCAGTTCAGGGTCTCCATGTCAGGGTCTCTACGGCAGCTCCTCCTCCGTCCATGCAGCAGATGTGGATAGACCACCACCACCTCACCGTGCTGCTGCGGGTGAAACCATCTCTCCTCCCTAACCCTTGGCAGTGGCTAAACAACTCATAAGGGGTGGGGTAAATAAAAAATACCTTTTTTTAAAAAAAAAACCACCACACTCTGGAATTAGTCAGGTGTAAGTGGGAGGAACAGGGCCCTACATGGCGTATGTGCTTCCTCATCTCATCCCATTCTGCGAAGATTGTCACCTGCACCAGCAAACAAGAAGCAGATGGCCAAGAATCACATAACCATCAATCTAAAACACCCACTGAATCCACCACGTAACCCAGAAAACAGTTGTCATTGCACTAAGAAACACCCAGGAGAAGCTCAGGGCCCTGCTCTCAAATGACTAACGTCCTCTGTACTCCGGCTTTAATTAAAGAAGCAAAAACCTCTGCGAAAAGTGTTTCCCAATCAGTTAATAAGGTTTTGCAAGTTGGGGCGCAGCCACTTGAATACAAACTTCTTTCTCCTTGGAAGTATGAGTAGAGAAGGATACCACAGATTCCCTGAAATCATCTTGCATTTTCCATGAAAAATTCAAGTGTAAAACAACGTTTCTGCAACCTGATCTCATCAGATGGCTGAATCCAGCCCAGCTTTCATCTGGCCTTACTTGGTGCTCCACCTGAGGACAATGGGAGTCTTCCCACCAACAGCACCACGACCTGGACTGTGCCCTCCAGGACAGATTTTTAGGTCTTTTCTCAGTGGGAGCCAAGTACCTGAACAGGAGTGATTTGATTCGGCAGCAGCAATCGCTGAATGGGATACACTGCACAGAAAGGAAGGGTGTAGTGGGAGCAGAGACCACTTTCTCTTGCCACCTTGAAGGCAGGTCCTGACCTATTCTGGTCAGATGTACAAACACCTCAGAAGGCTCATCAGCCAGGGTAAACGTTCTTTTGTTTCTCCTCTATGTTGTTGTATAAATAGCTTGTAATTCATTTTCTCCCTTGCTGTGGTTACTGGAGTAATTTTATTTAAAGATGAAGTGTCCTTGAATACTTTCCTCTACATGTTAAGTACAAATATCAGTTTCTTCAGTACTTGGTACGTTTGTGTCATTTCTGCTCCCAACTTTTTATTTCATGAACAAACCCATCGGTTGTGGACAACAGAAGGAAATACCGCTTTGTGCTTTTTGAACTACTGATGTTGGTAGAGAACACACCATCCCAGCTGCATCCCTGCGGTGCAGGGTACCACAGTATCCTGGTGGAGATTATGATGATGGTCTGCCAGGACTATGTCTGTCAGTTGGAAATATTAAATGGGTTTTCTTCCTTTTTGGGTGTAAAAGATCCGAATTATTCTTCCTGTAGCCAAAAGCCCAGCATGTGTAACGGGTGAGACAACTGGTAGGTCCTCCAGAGGAAGAGTACACAACCCTTTCACACCAGCCTTATACAACTGGTTCTTTCAGCCGCACTTCATCCAGCAGGAAGATGCAGAGCCCCAGGGGTCCGGTGTTTGCCACCAAATTCTCCAGTCTGTGATAGGAAGAGCAAGGTCTGGGTGTGTGTTTCTTAAAAAGGGAATCTCTACCCAGACGAAGAATTCATGTTTCTCGTTAGCGCTGCCATTTCTGCTGTATCAACACCTTCTCTATCACTGCCATTCTGATTTGAGACTTTTTTGGAAATGGGTTTTGTGCTGCAAGTCATTTAAAAACCCCAAACAACAAAACCCCAAACTGATATGGGACTGAGTCATTTTCCTAGAGCAAGGAAACAACAGTTCCTCATTAGAGGAACTGATAACTGCTGCTGTAGTCAGCTCCCACTCAGAAACTTGCTCTTAAGATCAACAAACCCTTTCAGCTTCACTTAAAAGAATACGAGACCAGCAACCACACCTGCCTGCCATGTTCTTTTGCTTGGAGGCTTCCAACTCCTGCTGCCACGTGCTGCCTTTGCTAAATATCCTTAAAACGCTGCTTTCTCCAGTGAGGTGGCAGCTGCAGGGGAAGGCAGACAGAGAAAAGCAGGTTTGGAAGGTGAAAAGATGAGTTCAGGTACCACGTCTCTCATTCTGGAATTTTTCTTACACTCCAAAACAAACCAAAGACGTGGACAAAAGATGCCCTGCAAGTCCCATTACAGCAATTTACTGGTTTCTCAGTGTTGCCCGAGGTGAGAAAAGCAGCTGGAAGGGAGGGGTCAGTCCCAATATACTTTGCTATATCCACAGGACAGCAGCACACCAAAAGCACCCAGTAGCAAAAGCCATAAACTCCATGATGGAAAAGCTGGAATTACGGCTTTGGGGCACAGTGCATGCCCACTGCACGTCTCCCCAACATAAACCTGCCCAGCCTCAGCCTCATCTCACACACAGTAAATACATATATATGTAGGAAAACGTATAAGCATAATGTCTACAAATAGTCCGTAATGTAAGCGGGAAAGGGATGAGGAGATGAGGTCTCATCTGGGATCCCACTTTACATTTCATCACCCCTGTGCCCAGGGTGCAAGAAACGGCTGGGGGAGCATCTGAATTTCCTGACAATTCTCCTTTCCCCTTTTTTAACTTTATTTTTTGGCTGCTCTTTCCTGGATGAACCCAGTCTTCTCTTGCAGGCTCCCAGGGAGCCATGAGCTCGCTGATCTGGCAGCAGGTAGCTTGCAAAGAATCCCTGGCGAACAGTTCGCTGCAACTCTATTTTTAATATACATTGCTGACCCTAATGATGGTCTATTGAGATGAGGGCAAGGAATGTCTGATCAAGTGGAGATTAATTTTTGACTGTGCTGTCTGGAAATGCATGAAAATGCACTCCTTTTTCTATTTAGACTCACAGGATGCTTTGATTGATTGACTAGTTTACAAATGAAGGTGATAAAATTAGGTTGAAGACCACATACATTTCTTAAAATGAGTCTGGCTGGTCGTGGAGACAATGAGGTTTGGACAGATTGTATTGCTGGTTTAGGCAATCTTCTGAACATGTCAAGATTTATAGACCTGTACTGTAATGTTACAATTGCGGCTCACTGATATAGGTTTCTTTTCAAATTCTTTCCCATTTTATTTGAAAAAGGCCATTAGAGAGTTATAGACTATTGAAAAAGCTTTTTCTTTGCTAACCCTTAATAAACTCTTCCAAACAAGGACTACTGCATTTTTGTATTAAATTTAGACCAAAATCTATAAAACATGTTCTCCCAGGTTTGGATAATTTGATTATTATTATCTAAATGGAGTTATGGTTCATATTGGCTTGCAGTAGCATACATAGTAAATAAAAGGTAAGTTAGGGTTTGTACAAGATCTTAGGACACTGAGGATTTTTCACTCTTCATTTGGATTACTGGATTTTGGGAATGGTAAGTATATTTCCCCAGGTTGAGAAATTATAAAAATAAAATCCTCAGAATGTGGTGCTGAAATTAATGTTGCATTGAGCTAGAAACAAATTACTATTAACATTTCTTTATTCTTATTGTTGCACAAATACCCACAGAAGCCTTGGGATTTTCTTAATAAAACAGACAAGGTTTACCAAACAAATGAAAACAGATGACGATGGGTTTCATGCAAAATTAAAAACCATGATGACATTAAAAATCATTACAAGAGAAGAGCAATAGATAAGATATCAAAGCTCTTTATGAATTAATAATAAATTCTATTTTATACATTTTGCCGTCAGACTAATGTTATCCAAGAACTTTGTCAGCGATGTCCTAGAGAGGGGGCCTGGGTATGTTTAAAATGTGAGATCCCAGATTTTGTTTTCATGCCTTCTCCACCTGAAAAAACCACCAAAATGCGATGCTTTCACGTGTTTGGAGTGCGTGAGGACTGGGAAGACGGGATCAAGGTTCCAACAACCAGTCGGCCATACACGGCTCTCAGGACATCAATAAAGATCATAAATACAGAGCTCAGCATGTCCTGTCTCACTGGGGAGAGCGGTGAGGATGCATGAGCAGGAGCATGAGGATGGCATGAGACTGGCTCCCTTCCCTGGCGCGGAGGGTGTACCTGAGGAGCAGGGTGTAAGGCTCTGGGAGCAGCAGAGGCGGTTTAGGGATGGAAGCCTCAAGGGAAATGCTGGATGCCACCACAACCCATCAGGCAGATGAAAGAGGCTGCTCTAATGAAAGCCCTGTGGGAGCATTTCCACCTCCCACAGAAGCTTAGAGGTGGGAGGATCAAACACGCCCGGGCCGCCTGTGAGCCTCCCTCGTTCCCTGGGCTGCAAAAAATACGTCCTTTGTTGGGGTATGGCATAAAAAACCCAACTCCATCTGCCTCGGGGGCAGGCTTCTTCCTCACCCAGCAGTACCTCGCTCCAAGTCTTGGCAGAGCTCCTCGCTTTACCACCTCCCCAGGACCTGCCGGGCCATGAGGCGGGATTTTCACTTAATTAATTTACCTGCGCCTTGAGGGGAGATTCGCCTTTGCCCAACCTAAAGCAGAGCATCCCTTCCTTCAAAGTTCATCCTTAAAAACCAAACACTGATGGAGATTTTGGAAGGAAGTGAGGATCACAAATCAGCGTAGAGATGAGGCTGCCCCTCTGCAGAAGGGGTGCAGGGGGTGCACAGTCAACCCTGCAGGCACAGCAGGGGACAACACGGTTTCCCTGACCACGGGTGGTAAATTTTTGATTCTCAATTATCAGGTGAAGAGCTGTGAAGGCAGGAGTGGCGAGAGACCTCCCCGGGAATTTCACAATGCTAAAATATTATTTATCTAACGCTCAGATGTTGACAGCAGACGGTCCATGAGCTTCTACGCTCGTCCTGAGCTTGCAGCTCAAGGGACTCTGCGTGGCGTCTTCTATTTCAACCAGCTGGTTTGTGGTTTCTCTTACTCTGCTGGCTCCAGATTTTAAAAGAAATTTGATATGAGAAGAAAACAATAAATATATTAAGTCTGAAACTGGCTGGCTACTAAAGACCCAGTGAGTGCGTGAGTTATTTTTCTGTAGGGGTTTGACAATGTAAATAAAGGTTATCGGAAGAGGGGATTTCTCAGGCCGGTGGAGCAACCACGCTCTGAGCTTCGCACCCCGCTGCAGATGGTCCATGGTGATTTTTAATAGACATAAACCCCCATCTATTGAGGGAAAAGCACTATTAAGCAATAGAACAAATGCTCTCTAAATCTAATGCTAAATTTCTGATCACAGACGAGCTAATTTTCAGTTCTTTGTTTCTGATGCGTAAAAATAGATTACCTATTAAAAACACAGAATTAAAGCAGAAGAAAATAAAAGCTGGTAAATCAGAAAGGACCTTGATATTCCTGGCTTAAACATGATTACTGCACTCTATCTATTCTAATGCACTTGAAAACAGGTTTACTCTCCTCCCCACCCACTGTAATACGAGCGACTCCTGTAATAGCTCTAAATGTTTTCTAGGAATGTAGGAAATCTTCCAACAGAGGTATTTAAAGGTTTAGGTATGTTTGAAATACGGCTATTTTTCAATCTCCTGAGCCAGCCAATCCAGGTGCCTGTTAGTCTACAAGTGTCTGCCATCTTTCTCTGATTGTCAGTGGGAATAGACTGATGGATCACTTCCCTGTGTCACTGCTCTAGACTGGTGACAATCAGTGAAATGATTGTGTCTGCCTCTACACATATCTGTAATTGATTGCCTAAACCCTAAGACTCTCTTTCCCAGTTGATATGATGGAACATTGGACTGAAATCACTCTCGATGAGGAGGAGTCAGGACCATTTGTTATTTACTTCTTTCCTTGCGCCTTTCTTCTACCCTGCTTGAATTGTCCCACAAGAACACATTATGGTAATCAGACAGAATGTATGTATAGGAATCAATCAAAGGGAAAGCCGTCACAAGAGTTATGACATTACAAAGTCTGTTTGTAACTTTTGATTTATGGAAGATTTTCTCTTTTATAAATTGAGAGTGAGGCATGTTGGGATGGCTTAACCCTTGAACTCCTCAGTGAAGAGAAAAAAGCAGTGGAAAAGGAGAATTACTAGAGAATGGGCAGAGCCAGTTTTCCCTTACTCATAATCACTTGACTGTAAAATGAGACTAATGTTATTTTCTTCGTATTTCCAGCCTGTAAATGTTTTTGTATGAAAGAAAGATGCTTTACAGGAGAACAAATAAATACACATCCTGCCAGAAGACTTTATAATCAAAGACTACGAGCCTGCTAAGACTATACATACGCTTAATTCTTGTGCTGTGGCATCCAACAGCAGTCCATCCCCGCTCACCGAAACATATGCTTAACTTCAGCTCTGAGCCTTAATCTTATTGAACTCAATGGGTTTTAAGCACACACTTATCTTTAGACTTTAGGAGCTTTGCTAATACTGATGAACTTAAAACATCTGCTTCCCGTCACTCTGCTTTTCACCTCTGTGTGGTCCCAGTGCCTTCAGGTCTGAGACCCAGCTCTTAAGCACGTGCTTAACTACGCAGATATGAGCAGAAAAGATGTATCAAATCAAGTGCACACATAAAGGTGTGCAGAGCTGGGGCCTAAATGTATATATAACATGTCAAATGAATGCTACAAAAGGATATATTAACAGCTTACACAGTTATTTACAGCTCAGGTGTGTGTGTATGCATTCAGGAACGACTCTGTGTGTTTGACAAAAGTATGTATATACTTGCATATATTTATATTCTTCCCCAATCTGAATACCTGATTGCCCTTTTGATGTTTTAAATACATTATTTTGGTTTTTAAAAGTGCATTTGGAAACTCTTAGCCTCTACCATATCTTTATCTACCACTAACCCTTCTTCTTTCAGAACTTCCATGTAATGCCTTGTTTCTAATTGAATACAGCTGTTTTAATTTCGGATTTAATTTCTGAAGTGATGCTGTCTAAGCTAAGCAGTTGGTTTTCAGGGGGAAAATTGTTTTCCCATGACATTTTGCTTGAACACATCCTCATAAAATAGGCCCTGTTAAATAGCTGCTATGTTCTAGATGGGAATGGATTTCAGCAGAGGGTATCTGAATGCGTGTACGCAGAAGTCTAGTTCTCAAGAAATGCGAGAACCTGATGTGCTGGTAAAACTTTGAAAAGCACGTAGCTACTTCAGAAGACCCATCTATTTATTGTCTCTCCCTAAAACTACACTCTACCTTCATGGAAAACATTATAGAAGTTGCTTTTTGGATGCTTTGCTTTGTGAAATGTATCCAAAACACTGGAAAATCTAAGATTGGAAATACAAGCTGGATAGCCATCACTTTTTACACGGAACACTGTAGCTTTTACCACCTGGAATGTTTAGAGGCACATGAGAACAGCAAAACAGACAAAATGGAGAGCAGCAGCATTAGCACTATTTGGAAATTTTGTGAAATCTTTATGGGGAAACTTTATACAGAGATAAATCACCACAGCGAAGTCACATTGCACTAAATTCCAGATATAAATTTGGAGGTGCTTTGTGCGACTTCAGTGGGATTAGAATTTTATTTTCATTATTTACTGTAGCAACAACTTAAGAGCTTTAGTCAAGGACCAGACCCTGCTGTGCCGAGAACTGGATGAAACACGGTACAAAGAGGCTCTTCAAAGGGAATACCAAAACCTGCGGTTCACAGGAGAGTGACTCCAGCTTTAAAAGTCACCCCTAAGAGCAGAATTTAGCTTATCCCACATTCAGAAAGTTGCACAGTTTTCAAATATTTACCTGATAATCTCACTACGTAATATATTTAGCCATTCTGCTGACAGCTGTACTCATTTTATTGGCTAATGGCTAAAAGAAATCAAGTTTTCTTTTTAATAGCACAGCAGTCCTTCTCTGCTTAATCTCCTTCTTCAGCTTCAAACTGAAAGCTAATCAGATTGCAGATCCCACTGGGCACACTCTGTGTTTTTTTAATACATTAGGAAACCTCTATCACTATCACTGGAAAACTTAAAAAACCATTTAAAAACAAAAAAGAGGAATAAATGAAAATGTTATGAACCTGAAAATGTTAATTAAGCCATTTTCAAAGAAAAGGCTTTTGATTCAGAATAAAATGCCATGTCACTTATTAAGAGTTAACATTTTTCCCTCTAAAAAAGGTTCAACAAAGAATTCAGAATCATTAAAAAACTTAAGCAATATAAATGGATGCTGTGAAGTTCTGCTGTAAACTGCTACAGACAAGCTAAGTACCAAATAAAGGCCTAGTATACTATTTTTATTGATTTCCCTGTGGCAGGATACCACCTTTGGTCTTTTATAAGCCTCTTTCACCAATAATTCAGCCCCCTTCTCATCATCATTATATTTATCCTTCTTAGAGATGCACTTGAACCAAGACCAAATCCTGAAATGGTAACATTTTCAAAGTCCAAAGCTTGATTTGGATCTAAATTTTACCACTGGCATGAGTTACATATAATGACCCACAACGGTTCTTTGGATCCAAGCCTTGATGAAGATACACTTAGGATCCTGATTCTACTGACTGGTCAATATTTAATATTTAGAAAAAATAAACCGGTGGTGAAGGTCAACAGACCTCATGAAAGGTAAGAAAACGATTAGAGGATTTAGCCACCCACCCACTGACGATGGACAGAAATCACTAAACTCCAGTTCCTACAGAGCAATGGTTCCCAGCAGCAGATAATTCAAGAAACCTCCACACCTATGTAGCTGTCCCATGCCATCGCTTCCTCCCCCATGGACCCAGGGTAGTGACAGCAGTTCCTGCTTGCAGCAGGAATATTCCTGAGCACTATGTCTGACCAACCCCAACTCAGTGTCCACACAGAGTCTGTCCTTTTTCTGGCTGCTGGGATGAAAGCTGTGAGGTGCTGGCAAAGCCCCAGACCCTGCCACTGGAGGCAGATAATGAAAAATTAGAGTTGTTACCATAAAGGTTCTGGTATTGTGAGGGCTCCTGGAGCCTGAAAAAAGAAATGAACAAATCTCATCTCCCTGAAACACCTTAACAGGGTCCTTATTCTGTTTTCTTTGATTCTTCCCACCAGTACACACATATAGTAGGGCTCAGGAAGCCACACGGACAACCAGTGATTCAGCAATCTTGGGCGAAAGCCTCCTGATCAATGATGTGCTACGTCCCCATCCCAGTCTCGGAAACACTTTGAAAAATGAGCCTCTTGTCCAGTAAAATAAAATAAAGGCCAGAAAAACAATCATATCAGAATCAGTAAACAAAACTGCAGCATCAGAATAATTTGCTGTGTGTGGGTACGGTGTTGTCAGAGTATTAACCAGAGTATTTTCCTCTTCCGTGGCCCTGCTCTGCTGTGATCAGGACACTGTTACGACCTACAGAAGAGAGGAGCTGCTCTCTGTGATACTTCATTTTTTTGGTTAGCTTGGGGTAGTAATGAACAAGTCACAGCCAAGTGAATTAATCTCTCTGGCTCTCCAGAAATGAAACTTCACGTACAGCAATTTGGTCTTCATTGCTTTTTCACTGTGCCCTTTCTATAAGATTCTTCATAAAAAAGTAAAATTAAATTAAAACCATTGGAAAATGTGTTTTAACCACTCCAAAAATGCTCGTAGATTTTCCGTTAAGTGCACACACATTCCAGCAGCATGTAAAACTAGGTGTCTGTGGTCAGCATTTTGCACATCATTTAGACTTACCAAACAGATACCGCATGTTAAACTAACCTCACCAGCTGGCTATTCACTACATGTTTGGGGTCGGATCACGGCCATGGCAAACTCTCATTTATTGCAATGCAGTGTGAATTAATCTCAGCATAACTAGACCAACCGTAACTCTAAATCAGTTGATCGGATTAGAGTCCCAAAAGCCAGAGAGGAAATCTGAAGGCCCGCTGCACGGCCTTCTGGACTTTCTCTTCTTATGTCCTACCTATTGCTTGGTATTTCTATGACTCTTTTTTTTTTTTTTTTTCAATTTCATTTATCATTCTGGTATTCCCTGGAAAATGTAATTGCTCTCCACTCAGCAGATCATTTAAGCCCCCACTCACCTATAAGCACATGAACCACCCCGTGCCTGTTAAGCACATACTGAATTTCAGATGCTTGAATGTTACGTTGATTTAAACCCTAATAACCACAGAATAGGAAATGTGTATTTTAACAGTTAGTTAGATCAATTAACCCTCATTAAACCAGTTGGTGTTTCATCAACATAAACCAAATATAATAGATATCTCCAGAGCCCTACTGTATATTATGTGCCAATTAATTAAAAACGTAGTATTAGTGATTTACCAATGATGGAATAAATATGTATCTATTACATCATTGTTAATCTCTGTAAATATGTTTTTAATAACCTCATGGTATTTAGTCAGCATACAATAACTGTCTCATTAAGCTTAAATTAAATGCATGGTTAAGCATATTAAAAACACTTAATTTAAAACGTTGCCAACATTCTTCTTAGTAGGTTTCAACGTGGCTACGGTTTCTCAGAATTGCAGTTGGCTGCCCCAGTTTGGCGAAATCGCTGGCCCTGTGACTTTCTTCTCAGTGGTCATTAAGAGGCTGAGTAATTTAATGCTATCATTTTATAACTACAGAGCCACTCCATCAATGTAAAGGAGACTCGGTTTTATTCAGAGGAAAGAATGCTCATGTGCCAAAGAGGGCAGAAAGCTTTGAGCCGATAAAATGTTTTCCAAAAAATAAAACAGAGGCTCTAATAAAAAAAAAAAAAAAGAAAAAAAAAAGAAAGAAAAAGCCCTCTGTTGGAATAACAATAAAGAGAATGTTGCCGTACATGATTTTTCATTTATGGATAGCTGGAGACATTAATATACTTGCCTATGGCTTGTGCATTACTATTCCCAGCTATGCAGAAAGGCGAGGTGATTTACAGCCCCCTGCGCTGTCTCACCCACGGTCTCCGCCGGCTGTGCGTTGGCTGGTGACGGCTCCGGCGGGAGGGTGCAGGTGCCGGCCGGTGCCGCAGCCGCATGGGCGGTGGGTAGATGTGACCTGGGAATTTTTGGGGGTTTGTGTACCCAGCGAGCCAATGGCCGGGCAGAGAGAGCAATAGCTGAAGCTTTTACTGCTCTTTCAGTTTCCTCATCGATTCCCTGGGTAACTGATTATATCACAGAAGTTATATAAAAAACACATTAAACACCAACTAAATCAAGACTTTTCATGACTTTTTTCTAAAGCAATGAAATTCAGGACAAACACTATACTATGCATGGAGATCACCACCTGGAGAACAAAACTCTTCATTTCGCACCCTGTCTTTCCAAATGGAACTAGAATGAAGTCGTGTGTTTTATTCATTTTATTATTTCCTGCGCTATTTATATTGGCATTTAGAAAACATACGGCAGAAAATTCAAATTTACAACAATACTCTGCACTTTTGTATCACCATCCATGTAATGATTTCCAAAGGCTTTATGAACGGTGCTGCGCTTAAGCCTTACATTGCACACCGGACGGTTCATAATAATGTATGTAAGAATAAATAGCACTGGGAACTATTATCGGTGTGACTCTAATAGGTGGGGGAAACTGCAGGACAGGAAAGTGAAAAGACCACGTGTTAGAAGATCTCTGAGGTTCTGCTGCTGTTTCCAACCAACATCAACAGAAGATGCTACTCCTCACCTCTGAAAATCAGGCCCCACAAGAGATTGCCACATAGTTTTGCATGACATCGTTGAAAAGTGTAGTCCAGAGATTTGGGATTTCTGTGTCTGTGTCTTCCTCATGAGAACATCCTTCGCACCAGCAAAGATGGATGACCACGGACTCCTCTGGCTGAACACCTCACCATAAAGCATGAGGCTGCACATTTGGCATCTGCTGGACATTCAGATTGGGTTGTCTTTCCTTATGTTTTTAATAAAAGACTTCTGAAGGCATTAGAAAACTAAAGGGAGTCATCTTGCTGAATTTCTCACCCACAGCTTCTATTTGCTTTTTAGTTGCACGGCTCTGAATATCCCGATTTTATAATACTTCACCTTTTTCATCACTGATATGGCATAAAATTTCCAAATTTGCTCCCTTGAAGTGTTCTTCCTGTTCTCAGCTGAGGCTACGCCAATGGGGTCTGTGAAATTCATGAACCTCTGCAGACTCCGAACACACTTGGACTGATTCATGCTGTATTACAGAAGTCTGAGCAAGCTGAGTTTTCTGTGAGTTTAAGCTTCGTTATAAATATCATGTGCACCTCAGCCCAACCTAATCCAGTTTATTATTCTAGTACTTCCGAGTCCATTGATTCATTATTCTTTAAAACAGCAAATACACAGTTATCTTTAAGCAGTATGACAAAGTCAATGGAATGATGGATGGACAGGCAGACTGTGAGATAAGATCTGCTTGAGATATGAGGCTTCTACTGAAATTGTTATTAAGATCAGTTAATTCTAACCATTTAAAGTCATTTGGATAGTGCAGACTAAGGTGTTAAGTTCAATATTGTAAAGTCTGTTTTCTGCTGTTTGTGAAAAAATATCAGAGAATAAAGAAGGAAAAAATCAAGGAAATACCATCAAAATAGAAATGGGAAATGTTATAAAAATAGAACAAGAAATGAAAAGGAGAATAAAGTTAGGGTAAAAGTTAACATTTTTATATAGCACCCTTGCTCGTAACAGCCTAATCTCAAATATTTTCAAAATGCTAAAAATTGTCTTCTGGAAAAAAAAAAAAAGAATCAATAAAATAAAAAGAGGATCTTTCAGAGGAAAAATGACTTGAAGGACAGAGCATTTTTTGAATCAAATACCATGAAACTGGAGAGTAACTGAAGAGTCTGTGGACGTTTCTGCATGCTGAGTTTGCCCCTCTCCAGCTCAGGGTACAGACACTGCAGAGAAATCCCCTGCCTTTGCCCGTGGACTTTCCCTTCTCCAGGAAGCCATCGGTGCTGGGGGAAGGAAGAAAGATAAAGACCCTCCAGAAGGAAGGTCTGTGGCCTTGATTCCCACCCACTTTGAGAGGTTGAACTGGAACCAGCGGTTTGTATGTTGTGGCAGCAGATTCAGCAAGTCCTTCTAACATCCTTCTGCACAATGCGTCTCCCAGTACCTGAAGGGGACACTCTCATTTGCACAAAGACAATCAGCTCAACAGTCTGGTGGGGGAAGGAAATGTCAGCGGCGTTCACACTTCCCTATATATTATTTTTGTAAATCCGAGGTGCAAATTGTTTGTAGAATCTCAATTACACTCCTTATAATATTGTCATTTGCAATCAGGTCTCTATGAAAACAGGGCTTTCAAAGGGTAAGAAAATCATTTGAACTTATGATCTACAATAGATTTGAATATTCAGATAAGGTCACTGGTCAGAGCAGGGGTGACAGCTGCGGTCAATAAATAGGTTCAGTGAGACAAAATCTTTTTGTCTATCTGGGAATAGCCTGAAGAAGCGAGGTTCTCAAGAGGGATCAGAGAGATTAAATTTAGCTGTGTCACCATTTTATATCCAGGATGTTTAAGGCATGATGGAAGCCTGTGGTGTGGCCACCACTCCAGTATGCTGATCCTGCTGACGGTGTCACTCTGGTGCCACCAGGTCAGATGTTCTGCTTCACTGTGAATATGAATCTGATGGAGAGCGATGTCTTGTTTGGCTTCCTGCTGATTGACTTTTGACAGCCTACACGAAGACCTGAACAAAGCCAACTATAAGAAAAATGACAAGTGGTTCTAACGTCCTCAACTCCTGGGTTCTCGGTGTGACATCTCTTTAAAGAGCCCGATAATCACAAAATGCTGAGACCGTGGCTTCTGACAATCAGGGTTCTACATATCACGGCCGAGGACCCAAGAACAGGGCACCCAGCACTACTAAAAAGATTTTAACATCATGGCTTTCCTTTCAACATCAGTGAATAATCTGTCTCCTAATTAACTATAAACCACAGCACTGCCTGAAATCCACTGGTAAGCATGAGTAGTACTGTTAAGATCACACTTAAGCAGCTAAGGATGATTAACCTTTGCCTAGGTTATAAAATGGCCCATTTAAGAACTGTTGCTACTGAATATATCACCTTGATATCAATTGGATTATTGAGTGAGAAGTTATACATGATGTTTGGCATGATGATATATGTATGGTTACAAACTGTTTATGAGAAGTGGAAAAGCCAATAAAAGATTAATGCAGATTTAAATAGATTTTTCCTCTTTACATTCTTCTGGGTTAATTTATGCATATGTAAGCCAGCTTTCATAGACTTTAGAAAGTGCCACCTTTCTAGTTGCACTAGAGAGACATCTCGCTGATGCTGTCAATCAAATTGCACTGGGGCCCGAGTGGTGACATTTAGTTTATATCTGCATTTCCACAATGACTTTGTTTTTACGAGTTCAGGATAAACCTTTCCAAAAGCTACTAAGAATGAGTTTTCAGCCTAAATTCAACTTCCTCCACAGGCACTTATTAAAGACAGAATACTTAATTTTCAGAATCACAGCTTCAGCCTATAAACACCTTAATTTCAGTGCAATTTGTGTGGATAAATATTTACCCGCCACAGGCATTAGACTTCAGGGAACAGCGTGATTTTAACTTCTGGACTAGAACAGTCATTTCAACGGACTGAGAGCCTAATCCTGACCCTGTCGCTTACCTGGATGATGGAGTGAACTGCACTTCTGTTTCTCCTCACAACCTTTTTCTATCCACCTTGTTTCTCGGAAGGGAACAGCCTCCTACTTTGTGTTTGCCCTCTTTGTGTTCTGTTACTTCCTAACAGAAAAAAAAAAGAAAAAAGCCCTAGTAAAAAAAAAAAAAAACAAACAAAAGAGGATAACGATAGCACTGTGATGCTCAGGTGAGGTTTCCAGTTCTCCCAAGGTTCAGGAAGGCATTTGAAAGGGGCGATTTTGGTTCAGACCCATCTCTGCTAATATGTACAGTCTTAAAGCTTTAACAAGACAGTCCTCTTTCAAATTTACAACAGCCTGTGTTTAAAAACCTGACAAAACCAAAATGTGCTCTCCATAAACTATACTGGCACAATTCGTGCAGCTGTAATGTAGGTTGTGTCAGCATTTCCATTATACTGTACACCGCTATTTTTCAGGGGTTTAGATCTTGGCTATAAAAATCCACCTGGGTTTGAGAGTTGGCAAGTTGGAATTTCAGCAGAGGAATTAGTTTTTTTCAACTAAATTTGAAAAATAAATTCCATTAAAACTGTAGACAGCCCAGAAGAGCAATGTTTGAGGATGCTTCTATTTCATTAATATTTTTTATATTTCAAGAGCACTTTTTACCACCTGTTTTACAGATCAATACCTGGATTCATTCTGGCAGGAATTCCATCCACCTCTGTCATTTCACATGCAAAACTATCTCGGTCCTATTTTATTTATATAAATAAAAAATTTTTCGGAGTGACTTGTCCCTGCTTCTACGCAGAGAAGGTAAAGAGAGTGAATCCCAACAGGGCACAGAGTGAGCAACACTGCAGGTGACTGTATCCAGAGGCCATGTAGGATGTGACCAAGTCACACCAAGGTTCAGGGAACATGGGGAGATGCTCTTTCAGGAAGAGTAACCAGGTTCTGGTTATGGATGGGGAAAGGGCTGGTGGGTCCGTCAGGGAGGGTGCAGGCTCAACTCAGCAGGGAGCAGCTCGGAGGAAATCCAACAACCTTCCCGAGCTGGCCTGTGACCCAAATCCTCAATCCTCAGCCTTCCTGGGGAAGCCTGAAGACATTTCTCCTCCTGTTTCTTTCTTGGGCTTATTCTGTTTCTAAACAGGTAGCAGTAATCTGTAGGGTCAGCTGTACTGTGGTTTCCTCAATGCTGTCCGCCTCTGGAACTACAATATTTCTTGTATTTTCACATTTTTGCACTGTTGTTTGCAGACTCGGAAAGTAAAACTGCCTCCTGAAGCCTGTGGTTGTAAGATCCTCCAGTGGATCTGCTAAAATCTGCTTGTCCAGCTCCTGTCACTAACTCACCATCACTGCAGACATGCAAAAGCTATTGACAACTCTTCTTCCCTGGAAGGAATCGGCTCTGGGTTTGCTGCCATTTGTGTGCCTAACTGCAAGCTTTTCGGGGTTCTTGCCATTTTATTTTCCTAGAAGATTTATGGAAAGTATTCCAAACCACGAACCACCTAGCCATCATGTAATATGTATCATGTAATACCTATTTTTCTTCCACACTGTAAAGGTGACCAGAAGTCTAAAATTAGAAAACAAGGAACAGGAAATACAGATGAAGAAAACTCTCAAATTTACTGATACTTTCAGGCAACGTGATGATCAGCTTGTGCCAAATTTTTTTCCCACTGATGATCCTTAGAGATTGTGGAACTGCCATGACTACAAGGACGGGGCAGTAGCACCTACTTTCAGTTCCAGAGGACTAGTTAAGATGAAAGGGATTGAAACCACTAAAAACAAGGTTCACAAATAACGAGCTATTAATTTTCATTATGAGTCTTTTCTATTTTAATGATACCCGTATTCCTCAGTGTTCAATCAGAGATGTATGGAGGGAAACACAATGTAAATAGATAGAATAAACTGTCCCTTTTGATAAAAACGGCCACATGTTTCACATCCAATTGCACCTAGTGACTATTCATAAATTAGTAATTTTGAAAATATTCCTCTATTCATATATCCAACAGCCTCTTAGCAGAACCCTGGTCTTGATGACTTACTACATTTCTAATTCCCACTCTTCAATTTTAGAACAACTAACACACTACAGTTTCTACCTTCCGTTAGATTAATATTTGTGCTTGATTTTGAAACCACCAGCATTAGGATATTTCATTTAGATAAAGGATCTAAATCTATTTTTCCCTTCAGCAGACTTCAATAACTCCTACCAGTGCTGCAGGTGGGGAAGTGAAGGATTACTCTGTGGAACTTCTGCTGCTGAGGTCTCCACTGAGCCCCAGCACAATTAAATACGCTGTGCAAGGTCAGGATTTTGTCTTAAAGGCTGGAAGAGACGAGTCAGCAGAAACTCTTCCAGGCTGTGATAGCTGGCCGTGGAGAACAGCAAGTGAAGTGCTCAGAATAATGAGCTCCTCAAACCCCGTGATAGTTTATGTCTGATTCATCAGATAGTCAAAATGCAGATCCACAGCCAAGGAACACATTTTTTTTGGAAGGGTTCTACTTATAACCAGAGAAAGGATTAGTCTCCTGTGTGGCCACAGACCTTTGGCGAGCATCCTCGGGCTGCCCTCAGAACGTGACAACCTGTTTGGGGCTTGAGTTTATTTAATTTATTTAATTTCTTCCCAAATCACAGGCTTAGGTTTTCTTGCACTTCTGTTCAGTAGGCTCTTTTCTCCTTCAGTCTCTCTCTGGATTTATACAAAAAAGTTTTTCAAAGCTGGCCTAAGCAGGAATTAACCCCATTCTTAGCCTGCTCTCCTAAGCAACACCATTTACTCTCACCTGGCCTTCTAAGAATGCACACCGTTTGTCACCAAATGAAATCTATTCCTGTGGTGCCTTAAGATGTGCCCATCTTCTACCTGGAATTTCTAAATAAGACCACAAACTATGTAAATGAACAATCTTCCTTTCTCTCCAGGCTGCTGTCTATATAGATTTTCAAGCACCATAGCTATATTCCATACAGCTGCATCTCCGTTCACTTGGAACGGATGGAAAAATCTTTTCGATTAATGGATTTCACTATGTTGGAGACTTACAGTGTAATAAACATGCATTTCTGTTACTATAACCAAGCGTAAGCCAGAATTTACATAAGAGGTTGGTGGAAAAGCATTTACATGATGGGAGAGGAGAAAGTTGGGCTGGACAGAATGGCAGTGGGGTATGAAAGCGATAAATAGATAGTAGGGAAAGCACAGGTAACACGGGCAGGTTATTACTGACAGAAGGGGAGGCAGCAAAGAAGAAATGAATTGGAGTTTTTACTGGATCCCAACTGTCACAAAGTATGGTTATACACGGGGCTGGACTACAGGTTCTTCCTGTATTTCAGAACGGAGAGTTAAGAAAATGCTGTAGGAAATAAATCCAGGCACAAAATGGGTAGAAAAGGGCTGTCCGGAGAGCTGGAAGGCAGCTCACCTGGCTGGGAGAAGGAAAATCAGAGGAGGAAAATCAGGCAGGAATGCAAAGGGAGAGCTCAATGGGACTGGTCTCACCTGAAGCTGCTCCCGCAACCTTGTGTTTATAACCGGGACAACGGCAGGAATCCCCTGCTATTCGTAACGCTCAAGATAATTCAGTGCCTTGCTGAAGAGCTTCTCACTGTCCCACTCCCCCGAGACCAGCACGTTAATGGGGTCACAAGGGTAACATGCCCCTTTGCCACAATAACCCGTTTTACACAGAGGGCCTCTTGCCCACAAGCATGTCATTGCCATTAGCAAAGCTTTGTAGCAAAGGACAACAGTGGCTGCTGATGCCATGGCAACCCATGGAAGAGCAGGTAAGGTGGCCTACACCGGTTGAAAGGTGCCAGAGAGCTATTAGGGAAGTCACAGCCTTGCAAACAGCCCCTCTTTCTCATGACAGAGGTCATGGTAAAACGCTCCTCTTGCCCTCCGAGTTCCTACGGTGAGGAGAAGCAAAGACCTCAGAGCTGATCTTGCAGACGGTGACAGTTTGGTTCCTGGACCTCACTCCCCAGACAGAAGATGAAAAGCAGTGGCACCGGGCAGTGCTTGGAGCCAGCCCTGCTGATGCTGAGTGACAGTGCAAACTGCTCACCACCACACCTTTATGAGACACTTCACATGTTTTTTGGGCCTCACCTGGAAAACACCCCTAACCTAAAGACCTCTGAGAGAGCCAGTCAACTTTAATAGGCTTTAGAGGTTCTTCAGGCTAACAACACGCAAATGAAGGGAAGCAACACTAACAACCAGGCACTTTTGCAAAGGATGTCTTTTCTACAGCAAAAAAACCCAACGATTATCACCAACTAAATATTTCAAAAAAAGTAACTTACTCAGCATCTTGCACCATGTTTCTGTTCACACGTTGCTCATCAACGGAACAAATACGTGCACACAAACGTCATCATTATTCCTAATTTCTATCACCCGGCGTCAGCTAATCACTCTGGACAAGCAGCTCTCCTCTGTGCTGTTGTAATGGTCCATTTGGTGGTGTGTTACCTGTCTTGCTTGCGTGTGGCATGTGGAGGTGTCTCCACTGATCCGATGGCTTCTGTGACTGACTAACATGATGGCACTACGTACAAATTCTACAGGATGGAGTTCCAAATGGCGTGCTTGGTGAATTTTCAGGCTAAAAGTTGGGTTTGGGGTAGTTGATAAGGTAAGGGGGGGGGAAGATCTTCAGTGACTGCAGAATGCCTGGGGAACAGCTATGAACCAAAATTCTGCATTAGGTGTGATGTGGGAAAGAAAGGGCAGGGGATAAAGCTGCATCCTGGTTACCAGCCTTTGCCACACCACAGCCCTCGCTGTCACTAAGGAGGCTCATTTGGGGAAGAAAACACAGTAAGCCTAAACACTGTGCTGACACTGGTTGCCAGTGGGTTTCACTCTGTGGCCATGTGCCAACTAGCAGCCACCAGAATGTAAAAAGAGCCTCCAAAGGGCACCGCTGGCATTTCAAGGCTATTCAGAATGTTCATAAAGGGACTCTGCACCTCTCACATCCCTGCTGTACGTCAGCCACTGCTCTGCCGCATTCACTGCTCTTACGCTGCTCTGCGATCACCATGAGATCCAGCTCCACCGACAGCACTCTTTCAAGATTTTCAGCACTTCTAGCAGAGCTTGAAGATGTCACTTCATTTTCCTTGTTCCTATTTTTTTCCTTTTTTAAGGTATTTCACATAAAATTTAAAAAGTGTTAGCCAACAGTAGGTGGAAAAAACCTCAGTGCTTTGTCCACCCTACGGCCAAAGGGGTTCAATGTGCAGATTTCAGGTCCAGATTGGAGGCTGAATTTCCCTGAAGAAGGTTGGTGCTCCTACGCCAGGTTGCAGCCTCTCCATTTTCCAATAGTTATTTCATACTACCTCTGGCTGCTTCCTCTCCACATGGGAATACAGCCTGGTTTCCATGTTTCTCTCCTAAGAAGTATTCATTTTAAAGAAGACTTGTGCAGCTTGATGTTAGGCTGGGAACACTGGTCAGAAATTGCTGCTCAAGGATGCCTGTTATTTTATAGCATTTTCTTTCCCCCTGTAACACAACTGGATGTTTGAGCCAGCGGCGGGAAAGACCATCATCTACCACATTTGTCACCAAGCTTGATAGATAGTATTCCCAAGCCAATGCCATAAATGCTGTTTGGAAATTGCAAAGCCAGGCTGCTGCCGCTGCTGGTCTGGCCAAAAAGAATTAATTTATAATCATGAATATAAATTTCATAGATAGTATTATTGTCATTCTGCTTTTGAGTTATAGGACATATGGGGAGTGGCTTGTGGAGCAGAAGCAGTGTCACCATAATTCAGTGTAATTCCGATGACAATCGTTCTATCTATCACGTGGCTATAAATCAATCAATTTCCCACATTAAAGGGACAGACCTCACCTCAGAAGTTGGGGGAGAAGGAGGGGGGTCCAGGTGTTACTGGTTTGCTGACTAAGGCTGGTTTTATTGCAGATATCAGCCCCACTTCATGAATGCATTTCCACTGTACTCTGATCAACTGAATGACGCTTTCCCATGTGGCCACACGCACGCTTTTAAAAATAATCACACATCACTCATTCAGGTCTGTCTTCCATCTCCGCTGCCCTCTGGTACGCGTTAAATTACTGGACTTTCTAACGAACGATAGTTGACAAACTACAGTAAACTTACTGTCCTGACTGAAACGACATTAATTCAACCGGAGCCCAATATATTCAAAGGTCTCTCCGAAATGCCATGAATTAGGGAGCAGATCTTTTCTATTAATGCGGCTTAGTCCCTCCCAAAGGCTACCGGCCTCGGGGAAAGATAAAAGACAGTAGAGCCTCAGTGCCACTGAGTGAGCGTGTAATGGCTTTGCGAGCACACCACTGGGCAGGAGAATGCAGGGCTCTCGGGAAGCGATAGCTTGTGCGGGGAGGAAGAGCCTCTGCGACCGACGCAAAAGCATTTTGGAAAGCAGAGTGTTCTACAGTTAAGCAACCTATTGTTCACCGTAATGAAAAAGCATGACTATTCATGAGCGTGTTACAGCGTGTAGTTTGCCAATTACCCAATCAAGGGACATGCTCACTCAGCCATGAGTGAGGGCAGTACCCATAATATTTTATTGCTATTAAGCCTCAACTTTGCATGTTTTTATATAGACTATAGGGTGTTTAATAGCCATGCAAAGCTATGACTTTCTTGCATACATTACAGATGGGCATAAGAGGATAAATCCTACCGCAAGCTGCCCACGCTCTAACCCTTCCTTTGTATCTGAAAATATGCAGCTGTGCAATATTGTGTCACTTGGAGTTGTTTGAATGGGTCATGTCTGCAAGATCTCGCCCGTTCTGTGAAATTGTTACAAAGCTCGGCAGGAGGCAGTGTCACAGAGTCGAGCGCAGGAACGGAACATTTGGGTTGAAATAAAGATGTCATTTTTTAAAAGTCAGGAAGGAAAATTATGTTTTTACATGTCCAGAAAAATAAACAGTAATCCAAAATGGTAAAAGAGAATGAGATGCTTTTGGCAGAAGGAGATTAAAATACATTCCCATAGTTCAATGTTATCGATTCGGTTTTATAATTGCAGGGAATAATATTTCAGGTACTAATATCCTCAGAGGAAGGGTGAAGCTATGAGAGCTGCTTTCAGAGAGATGTCTGTGTGTTCTGACCTACCCTCCTGGCTCAGCCACATGTGAGAAGAGGACATACGGACATATGGACATACTCCCAGTCTCAACCTGGATCAACCAACTTTGAAGCTTGGGACTCTGACAGTGCAAGGTTCTGCTTTGTGTCCTCTCCGGTTCACGTATTCACGATTAATTCACCGGTAGCCTTACACATGAAATTGAAATGCTAACTAGTTATTTACACTCTGATATTTACACTCTGATATAAACATGTATGCTTACGTTTGTTAATTGCTTCTACTTCTAAGAAACATCTGGGTTTGAGGTCTGCCTTCCTCCTCAAGAACAGGGCAGTTACGATATTTTCCTCTAATGCCAGATTTTTCCTGCTCCTTCACCGAGAGGAACCACTCCATGGTGTCAACTATTTTTTGACTTTGATAAAAATGTATTGAGAGTCAAGACCATCTCTTAATAGTTCACATTTCTATTTAATAACCTGCTGCAATGTCAAAAGATACAACCATCATATTGCAGTTCCAAGAAGTATTATGCACTGCCATCCTATCTATTGATGCACATCAGACATGTCCATGTTATTCCATATTCTGTCCATTCCAAAGAAAGGCTAAAGGAGACAGAGGGTGCAGATCTTGTTAGGTACAGCCTCTGACACTATCACTATCAATTGTCTTTTGCTAGCGCTGATCATCACCTCAATTATCTGGTGTCCAGCCTACCTGATAGGTTTTTGCAAACTATAACTCTTCTGTCGATGAACATGGAATAATGACAGCTACGGGCAGATGGACAGAATACAAAAGAGAGAAACCTAAAAGTATCATACACGTATGCACACACACACACAAACATCCGCCCGGGTCTCTAAATTAATCAAAAGCTGCAACAATTCAGCACATCCTCTTCTTCTCTTAAGATGCAACATTAGAGTATACAAACCAGAAAGAACTGAGATAAAAAAAGCCTTTTTTCTCCTCTCATATTTCATTCTTAAGCCTGTTACACGTATAAAAGGTCTTGGAATACAGCAGAACACAGTATCTAAAAACACACCTGGTAAATAATGTTTGGAAATTCCTTCAGAAACCATTATTGTATGTTTAAACAGCAGGAAAAGAAAACTTGTTTTGTAAAAGTACATTTGGCATGATTTTAATTTAAAGAATTTTTAAAAAATAATTCCAATACCACAAGCTGGAACCAAAGACCAGAAAAATCAAACAAGAACCTGTAGAAAGCACGCTGCCATTGTAGCTGTACATTTTTACGCATGCAATATTCTCCACAACATGAGAAAATGGATTTTAGTGCAATATTAATTGAAGTTTTGCCAGTCTAAGGTTCATGAGGTTAATTTGAAAAGAATACATTACCAATATATTTATAGCATTTAAATAAATTGGGATTACACTTCACACATCAATAACAGCTGTTAAATAATATTTTTATTCTATGTAAATTCTATCCATTCATCTCTGTTGTATAACAAATGACCATAATTATGGTGCTTCATTGGTAGGAAGGTCATTGGTAATCTTGTAATTTCTCATTGGTGTAAAAAGAGAAAACAGAACTGTTTGTGATGAATGTATTCAACCTTTTGCATACTTTGGTGCTTGGAACTATGCATTAAAATGCAGCAAGAAATTAAGTTCTTCACTTACACAGCATTTTTAATCTAGTGCTGTTGATTTGTTATAACTAAGGCATTTACAATGCTTTCTCAGGGGACTTTTTCCTGTATATTTTGTATTTTCTTCCTTAGAAACTAATAAGGTTCAAACATTCACAACATTCCCTCCCCTTCCAAAAAGCCCCACCAAAGACAGAAATCACAAACTCCGAATGATGAGAAGCTCCAGTCTTTTCTTTTTAACTTGCAGCCCATATATTTTGGATTACCGAAAAATAATCAAATCAATGTCTCAAAATTGAGTTGTAAAGAATGTGTGAATAAAAGTGAGAAAACAGACTACTTTCCAGTAGTCTCTGAATTGAGATTACTGAGATAGGCTTCATAGATCAAGGTGGTTTTATTCCCTAGTTCTGTCTTAGTTTTATACAGAGATTTGCGTCTTGCTTTCGAAAAGGGAATAATCACAGAGTTTCTTAGGGGACTCAGAATATAATTGGGAAGGGGCATTTTCCTGTTCCAAAATAGCCAATATGATTCCTGTAAGAAAATCTTCTGTATAACTTATTAAAATATACGACATAGTGTGTAATTCAAATCCAAACTTTTATAGTTCTCATTGTAGAAACACACATTCTCTTGTCCAGTGGAATATACAGTGATTGTATGGCCTTCACATAGAGGAAATGAAGACAGTATAGTGATTGCTAATTCACAGAGAGAAAAACATAGAAGGAACAGCGTCCTGTACCTGGAGTATCACTGCAAACACTGATGCCGGAAAGGCCCTCGGAAGCAGGGATTCATGCAAAGGGAATTCTTTTTAATGAAGCTTGATTTAATCCCATTATTCTAATAAAGTGTAATCAATTGACGCAGAAAATCTGAAGGTCTAGTTCAGCTGCTGATTAGAGTTTGGTTGTTTTTAAGGCAGTGGATACAATGAAAGAGAAGGAAGTTAATAAGCTTTTGGTCTGCTAATCCCCACTTCCTGCAGCGAGTTTGAGTTTTGAAGGAGGGCAATTTGGAAGCTGTCTTAGCATAAATCTAAAGCAAGTCTGTGGCTGTCTACGGGGAACAAGCCCCTCAGCATTCACCAAGACACGCTTCAAGGAGATTCTACTCTTAATCCAATTTACTCAGCCGAATAAGTCCCACTGCCTCAGCTTGCCAACAAATTAAAATCCAGCTTCATAAAAACACCTTGAATTTGGAAGGTATTGGCTGGCCTGCTAGACTTGAAACTTCATTTATTCTGGCTAACTTCTCAATTATCTTCCCAGCAGTGGAGATGTGTAAAAGTGCAAAAATCAATAGGATTCTATTCCCTTTCTATTGGAAAGGGAAAAATTAATGAGATAGGACACTCTCTTAATCAGAAATAAATGTTTTAATTCAGATAATGACATAGTTTTCCCTCACTGAAGGATGACAAATGCTGGGCTGCACCCCCAGCAGAAGCAGTTTCAATTTTATTGTAAATATAAAAGGTATTGATCGGTGAGATGCACAAACCCTATTGCTTACAAAAGCCATTCAGGGGGACTGGGAAAACTATTAAGCACTGGGTCAGAAATCAATAAACAACACTGAAATGTAGCAGAGGTCGCCCTAAGGCTTCGTGGCATCTTAGAAAGCCAAGTGGCAGAAATAGTGACAGAAATGTCTCTTGTGGAGCAATGTTAGGGATGAAGGGGTCACGCGTTTAATCTCTTCGGAGCTTTGACAGGTCTGTGGAACAGAACTAATGTAGTCTTTCCTCGCTCTCTTTGATTTAAATACATGCTGATTCATCCGACAGCTGAGCGCAATGATTGTTTTGGGTCGTGCAAATATATTGGCTCTGAAAATATCGTAGGAGTCGTTTGGTCCTGCTCTGCTTATGTAAACGGGATTTTCATTTCAGCTTTGTTGGTCCCTCTTTAGAAAAACGCGAATACAAATTGACAAAGAAAGAAGCCTCTGAAATCAGGATCTTCCAGCATGCAATTTTAAAGACAAAATTAAAGATGACATCTGAAGAGGTAAGATTTAGAGATAAAAAACCCCAAATACTTTTGTACCATAAAAATTACCCAATACGACACTATTTGGAACAGTACAATGACCAGCTCATTTTTTCCTTTCTGCTTAAAAGATGCTTTCACTAAAAAAGGTTACTTCCTGTGCCAAAAATCACTTACCATCACTGAACAAATCACAATCACCCCCAGTACTTGCTCTCTGGTGGTCTTTAGTTTGAAAGTGCCATAGCTGATCCCAACCCGAATCTCTTAAAACACACTGAGGACCACGTTTAGCACTCACAGCTACTGAGCCCTAAATACACCACAGAAACCACCGAGAATGAAGAGAAAGACCCGCGAAAGCGGTGTCTGTTCACCGAGGTGGGAGCTGATTTTTCGCAGAAGACATTGATTTGAAAAGCTTAAAGCAGAGTATTGAAACTTTTAACAACATCATTCCAGAAGCGGAGTCGGAGCCAAAAAAAAAAAAAAAAAAGCCAGTGACTGTACCTTCTGCTCCGGGAAATGCAGCTTCCCCCTTGACATGGATGTGATTATAAGATTGGTTTAGGGTCAGGTTACCCATCAGTAGGTGAAGTGTTCAGGTGCTGAGGATTTCAGTTTCATCTCACCTCAGATATTATGTCAGCTCCATGTCATTTTCATCACGGGGAATGATTTGAGGGCTTGCTGTGTCCCCTGTTATTGCGGTCACTTGACCTCAGATGTAACTTCTGTTTAATACCAGCATTTTAACAAAGCCGAGGAGCAGCACACACACAACGAGCCATCACTTGACCTTTCCCTGCCTGGAAGACGCCAATTGGCTCCAGCCTTGGGTTCCGCTGCCCCCTCCATTTGCAACAAATGAATGTTAAGGCCTCAATGAATTGGCTCACATTTGAAGTTATATTTTTTCATTGCCACAAGCGGTTTAAAATTGAATCCCCTTTTCATATTTTTTCCTGAAGTAATGGTATTTTTCCTGTTGCATTTGGTTTGGGAGCATAGAAATGGGTCTGTTCTTAAAAACAATATTCAGCTCCGCCATGTGCTAATTTTAAGCACACGGTATTAAGGGAGGGCACGTAAAGAGCAAAGTGCCTTTGCTCTATAAAAAGGATCACTTTTTGTTTCTTAATGGAACTGTTTCCTCTTCTTTATTAAGCACGCCTAACTAAATCTGGAAAGTAAGTAGAAAAAACTTTTAAAAACCATTAAGAAGTATATGTTACTTTTAGTCACAGTGTAGCAAGGGTGTAACACAATGCTCCCACCCATACAACTATGTTGGTATCACTCAGCAATTCATTTATCAGAGCTCACGTGTTTTATATCTATATATATATGAAAAAATATATATATTATAGTAACGAATATATATGGAGAAAAAAATATATATTATAGTAATGAATATACATTACTAGAGTGGCTTCCTGAGATGTGGCCAGTTTAAGTGAGCAACACAGGCTTTTTATGTTCATTGTAATTCTGGCTACAATCACTGCTCAAGGTACCAGCCGTCCTGGGGCTGCCCCTCAGAGCTCCTGCTTTTATAGTGCACCTTCCCAATGCTGGACAAGCCACTGTGGCCAACATCTTGGTGCTAATAAAAGGCTGATCTGCTCTACCAGAATTTTTCCATGCTTGGTGACAAGAGTGAAGTTAATGTTTATGAATGAGGAGATATAGGGAGAGTAGAAGCAGTTTTCTTAATATGATCTCAATTTGGCTGAGATTAGTAGCCTGATTTTCAAAGGTACAATACTTAGGATTCTTTGAAAATCAGGTGTCTGAACATGGCTTTAGGAGCAGCAGTAGCCTATGTCTGCATTGCCACGTCATGACCCTGAAGGAGCAGACCTGGGGTGCAGCAGTGGCACCCATGTCTCAGACGGGGCTGTTTGGGGCTCGCTCTGGCCCTGTAGTAGCCAGCACATTCCTGGAGCACGGCTTTCAGCTGGGGTTCCATCCAGAAGGAGCTCAGCTGCAAACTCCAAGACCTCTCTGCAATGCAAACCAAGGGGCCATAGGTGAAAGAAGCTTCAAAAGTGCATTCCTAATTGAAAATTAAATACAAATATAGGTGCAGCCTCGCGCTACTTTGCCAACAATCCAACATGCAGGGACCAATGACTCCATGGATGTTCAGCTCTAGACTTCTCTACTCATATCACTGGGAAGAAGTCTCTAAAAACGTTTTTTTGATGACGCAAATACCATTAGACAGGGAAGATCACAAGGCCTGTAGAAACCACCCCAGAGAGCCTATTTTCCAGCACTCTTCACTAACCGGGAACAAATTCAAACATGTGAGATGATAGGCCCATAACAAATGTTCTCATCTCTGTTACCTTCCTCAAAAGTACTGAATTAAATTAAAGTAATTATCTTTAAAATTAAAACACAAAATGCAGTACGCTGTCTTCTGAAAGGCAGGCGTAGGATAGCACAATCCGTCATTCCGTTCAGCAAGGAGTCTGGCCTCCCTCTCTTTACCCTAATGAGTACTCCGGGTCTCTCCATAATCCATCTTCATATCCCTATTATGCCAGGCCCACCAAGCTCTCACATATGAAACTCTTTAAAAATAACGGCTTAAAAATATGGCAGTTCTAGCAGGACAAAAGCCTACTTTCCAAATATTCAGATTTCCAAGCATCCATTTGATTCCAGTTGCTAAGGTTTTGAAAAACACACTAAACGTTGAATGACCAAGACAAAATCATGAAGGCTGAAAGTGCTGCAGTTGCTAATCCTGCGCGGAAGATTTCTGGGCTGGAAGCGTTTAACGAAACACAGACCTTATTTCCTTGGGCTGACTTTTAATTAAACTTGCCGGTAATAGGGAAAGAGAGACTGACAGTGACTCATCGTCATTACTTCAAAAGGCATTGGAAAATACTACATTTTCAGAAAACATTTCTAATATTAACAGTTTTTCATTAAATGCACTACATACTGTTTGTTTTTAAGTGATCAGTTGTTAAAGCAATCTTTCATGCAAAAAAATGTTAACTGGGATGATTTCTTCCATTATTCACACGGTTGGGTTTACCCTGAGTCAAAAAGAGAAGGGCGGGCGAAAGGGCTAAACATCTCCCACCTCACACTGTCCAGTGAACACCATCACCCATGTCCCAAGGTACGAGGAGGTCCTGCATGGTCCCTCAGCAATATCAGCCTGGCCTCCTCCTAACTGAAGTGTGCCAACTAGCCCGCCTCATCCTTTAATTCTTCTTTAATTCTAAATCTTTATCAAGGTGATCTTGATAATTCCTGCCCCATACATTTTCTTTGCTTTTTAGCTTATCCAGTACGGGAGGAAGCTCTGAAGAACTGATTTTCACACCATAAAGGAGCAGCTGAACATTTCCCCTTCAGGTGTGTCATGCACGACCCACCACAGACTGTAAGTGCCCAGAGATGAGCCTGGGGAAGGGTTTGGGGCAGAAAGAGTGAGCAAAATTCTCTTGTTATACCAAGTTGGAAAGAAGTCAAAGTTGACACTATGTGTTTCCTGCTCCTCCTTTCGGGCCTTGTGTTTCACACGGGGACCCAAAGACTGGGACTTTCTCCTACTAAATAAAATCCTGATCAATGCATTTAATAGCCATCCTATGCACAAATATTTCTTCAGATTTATTTAACAGAGAAAGCAACTGGAGATTATTATTTTGCTATCCTTATCTTTTATAGAATAGAAAACACTTAAATCAATAGCCATTAATTAGAATAACTTGGCAGGGGGAGCGTGTGTAGAACAACACAGGGCATTCAATAGGCTCCTGCTAAACCGAAGGGCCAAACAACTATTTCCATGCAAGACAGAAAAGCCAAGTTTTACAGAAGAAACAATACCTGATATTTCCCTGAAAAGACCTTCAGAAAATGTTCAGCTTTGACTGCAGACGTATCCTCCTTCATGGCAGTGTTCTCACGCTTCACCTGGCCCACATTTGTCACCCTGAAATCCAACCTTATTTACGGCACTAGTGATAAAATTTTCTTTAAATTTAATGAGATTAAATATGCCCTTCTCTTGCATTAAATGAGAAATTTTAACAGTGCATTCTGGAAGAAGGACAAATTTAAGCATGGGCTTAGACTTAAATAATTTGCTGAACTGGCACTTAAATCTTTAGTCTTTCAAGCTTTAAGGGCTGTACTCTGTACAATGGTTTCACTGAAGAAAACCCAATCATCAGTAGTTTGAGCAACATGAGAAGCAGGACTGTGGATCAGCTACAGTTTATAGTCCCTGGTCTATTCTTCCACGCTTTTTCATTTTGCTACTCTTCGAATTAGAGAACACCACTCATTCAAAGTGCCATTTGTACTCGTTATCTTTTCCATAAACATTCCCAATTATTTAACTTTGGAAAGGTAACAGTTATAAAGCACTTACTGATATCTTTAAAGTTTCAAAATGCAACTCAAGTCCTGATTTTGATTCACTCTAATAAATTAGCTATATTTCATCTGCTCGTGTAACGCAGCCTCTGCTGGGCTGTCACACGGCGGCTGCGTAGCAGCACTGAGCACAGCCATTTAGCAAAGCGAGGAACACTGGGCTGACTTGGTGGGGGGGGACACAGCACCGGG
The DNA here is from genome assembly GCF_964106895.1 of Numenius arquata. Lineage (NCBI taxonomy): Eukaryota > Metazoa > Chordata > Aves > Charadriiformes > Scolopacidae > Numenius > Numenius arquata. The sequence goes on from NC_133583.1 coordinate 59,453,217, forward strand.
TGGGACATTCAGGTAATGCAGTACCTTCCTACTACAACCATTTATGGTCTAGATCTTGACTTTCTTGGCTGGGATTTACTGGATGCAGTCCTCAGAGCATTTCTGGGGGCGAAGGGAGACTGGCTACGGAGCTGGTGGGAAGTCCCTTTCAGCATTCCTAGTTCAGGCAGAATTGGGGTGATGGCAACTACCTCTCAGATACGTCACCGCTCCTGTACTGCGGCAGAGCACGTGGCTCTCTGCCTCATCCATCTGCTGCCCCCCAGCACTCTGCAGGGCTTTGGGTTTAATAACAGCAATAGAAAGTTCCTGCCAAGTCCATAGTACCTCTTCTGGTAACACTTAGAATATTCTCTGATTTCAGGACTGGCCCAGGTCAGCCCCATTTACTCTTATTTTTAAGAACTGATATTACCAATGGCAACCTAAAGCACAGCAATTGTAGGTCGTATGGATTTGAAGTGATGCCATCGCTTAACAAAAAATCCCCATTTTATTAATTTATATTGGAGAAGTTAAAGGCAGGGGTCAAACATCTTAAAGGATAACTCTGCGCTGTACGCCAGAGGGACCAACCCAAGCCTGATAACATCTGCAAACGGGAGACTTTCATTCTAAAAAAGAAGCTCCAGTGAACACGTGGGTTTGGGTGTCCTTGACATTTATAATTTACAAGAGGATGATTATTAGCAACAATATCCACACTCACTTTAAGACCGAAATAGTAAATGTCACTTTATGCTCTCCCTACCTGGATGTGATGCCAGCAGACACCAGAGAAATTGCAAGAATCCTGGAGATAAATCAACCTACAGCTCCATATTCAGCTTGACCCTGCGCTGTTGGGAC